>NW_015637293.1:0-878 GCF_001515625.1 Sinocyclocheilus rhinocerous
CCACGGAGTTCCTCCAACGAGGCTGGCACCAGAGGGAGTGGATAGATACAAGGGCGTAGGCCCCCATCCTTCTTTGCCACAAAGAAGAAACTGGATGCTGCAGGACAAGTGGAAGGACAGATGAACCCCTGATGTAATGCCTCCTTGATGTACTCCTCCATAGCAGCGTGCTCCAGGATCGATAGGGGATAAAGATATCCCTTAGGTAATTTGGCCCCAGGCAGCAGGTCGATCGCACAGTCCCATGGCCGATGAGGTGGAAGATGGGTTGCCGCGACCTTGCTGAACACGTCCTGGAACGCCCTGTAGGTGGCTGGAATGTGGATTGAGCTTTGTGAAGCTGGGCTCTCTATAGTGGTAGAGCAGAGTGGTATGGAGAGCTTAGCTCGGTCTGGAAGAGGGAGATCTGCTAAACATGTCCTGAAACAGGATTCACTCCACCGAAGTATTTCCCCGGAGTTCCAGTGGATGTCAGGATGATGTTTAGCCAGCCAGGGACGCCCCAGGATGATATCTACTGTAGCCTCCTCCAGCACCAGGAACGAAATCTGTTCAGCATGGAAGTTTCCGATGCGAAGAGTGACTTCCGGGGTGCGATGGCGCACAACCCCCTTTTGCTCAGCGGTTTTCCTTGTATATTGGAGATTTGGTAGATGGTGGAATTACAGTGTTGAGGGAGCTTGATTTGTGTGAGACTGATGGAGGAGATTAAATTTCCTGAAGCTCCCGAATCCACCGAGACCTTGACTGGAAAAGAGTGGTTCATGTACATTAGAAGGGCATCAGTGTGAGGCAGACTTGAGACATCCGGATGAATATGGACCGTACTCACTGCTGAGCGTGTGGGGCGAATAGGGCAGGAGGGCAGAAGGTGCTCC
>NW_015637294.1:0-478 GCF_001515625.1 Sinocyclocheilus rhinocerous
TTGAATATTCTGCATTTCCGCATAATACTACAATACTTCATTGAATTTTTTTTTATTAAAAACGTTATGTTCTCCCACCATATTCTCTTATCCTCATCATACATTCCATTTTCCTTTTCCTTTTCCATAATCTCTTTAACCTTTGAAACATAGTCTTCATTCTTTAAAATCTCTGTATTTAAGATCCATACTCCCGGTCCCCTTTGCATATTACTCCAATCTATTTTAAAACGTAAAAACTTATGATCACTAAAACTGGTTTCTTCATATCTGATTTTTCCCATAAAATTCCCCACATTTCTTGTACACAACACATAATCAATTCTTGTTTTACATATAAAATGTCCCACTATTTGCCTTCTTGAAAACTCATTTTTTCCCACATTAATTTCTGTCCACACATCTATTAAGTTATTTTCACTCATCAATTCCTTTATTTTCTCCCTGCGTCCGATTTAAAAACCATTCCTTCTGCCAT
>NW_015637295.1:0-199 GCF_001515625.1 Sinocyclocheilus rhinocerous
AAACTAGGGGTGGAACGGTTCAACTTTAGAACTTTAGAAAAACTAAACTTTCAAAAAAAAAATTTAAGAAAATAAGAATAATCTATCTAACTACAAGTAACAGCACAAATAAATACAATAGTGTAAAGATTTTTTAGGTAAGTCTAACATTAGTTTTCAGGTACAGAAATTGAATAAAGTAATGAAATGTAAAACAGCA
>NW_015637295.1:441-541 GCF_001515625.1 Sinocyclocheilus rhinocerous
ATACTTACCAAGACGGGCATTTTGACAATTTTTGTGTGAATTTGTCTATTTAAACAACACTTCAGAGAGAACTTAATATTTTGGCGTGTTCTGAGGCACG
>NW_015637296.1:0-123 GCF_001515625.1 Sinocyclocheilus rhinocerous
AAAGTTTAGGATCGGTAAGATCTGTAAATGTTTTTGAAAGAAGTCCATTTATTTGATCAGAAATGCAGGTAAAGCAGTAACATTATGAAATATTACAATTTTAAATAACTGTTTTAATATATA
>NW_015637296.1:827-981 GCF_001515625.1 Sinocyclocheilus rhinocerous
TATAAAAAAAAAAAACTAAACAAATCCAAAGTTTCTACCTCAGAAAGTCTCCCAGGGCACTACTATTTTTGGTTGAACTTTTTTTAATGTTAAAAATAAATGTATGATTTATTGATGGCAGAGATACACAGAGAGTGACAAAGAGTGCAAATGA
>NW_015637297.1:0-1668 GCF_001515625.1 Sinocyclocheilus rhinocerous
AAAATAATTACAGTTTATTACTGTTAAATTACATTTCATGCTGGGGTTTTTTCCATCTTACATCTTTAACCCTTTAACCCCCACAACAAAATCCTCAGTTTTAAATGAACGCTTATAATGTGTCCACACTACAGAGTGAAGCAGTGCTGAAGTTAATGACATAATTCTGTGATTAATTAAGTGATGATTGAGCATTAGTGATGAACAGCTGCTGTTAACAAGCAGAATCACTGAAGAAAAGAGAAACACAAGAACTACAACTGACTTCAGCCACAGCCTTAGATGAAATCAACTGAAATAAAAGACATTAAATCTCTCAAGATCTGATTAAACAACTCCTAAAACAGCATCACCAGCTTCACATTACTAACCAGACTGACTTTATTTCCGTCAGACATCTACAGAAGATCTTATTGAGAGTTGCAGAGGTTTAGATGTTGTTGTTTTCGGACACTACCATGATGGAGATCAGTGTTTGCTTTAGCTGGGATCTTGAACCTTGATTTTTTAACACTTTTTTTATTTGGCTGCTTTAACCTTTGTGTTTTTCAACACATTTGTTGTGGTAAAAAGGACCAAGACAGAATATGTAATGCTGTTGGTTATGTTTTGCAAATTACGTAACCATTTTTAAATCAACTGAAATACAACATCAGAACATGATCAAACTCCACACACAGCGTCACAGTTTGACTTTATTTCTGTCATATATCTACAAAAAATCTTTGAGAATTAACAGAGGTTTAGATGTTTTATTGAAAACGTTTTGTTTGACCTCACCATCGTGGTGATCAGTGTTTGCTTTATTTGGGCTCTTGACCCGTCACTTTTTAATGCTAGTTTGTCTGGTTGTTGTAATTATGTTTGTAAAGCACATTTGTTATAGCAAGAAAAGCGTAGAAAAATTATGATTAAATGGTTCTGGTTAATTATTGATGATGGTGTAATCATCATTTTGTGGCCTGATTCAGTGATCTCGTTCAGTGGCTGATCTTCAAAAATACAGTGTGGATTTTCACTTGCTTCGTGTTATTTACAACAGCTATATGACACGGCAAGATAACATGATAGACAATTTTGAAAACTTCTTATGTTCAAAGCCTTTAAAACTACAGAACTACTTAAACACACAGAGACATCAAGAATCAGCACATGAATCTCAACAATGGTGACAATCAAAAGCTTCATGCTGCAATGCATGCTGGGTACCAGCACAGGAAAAAACTCATCCATGACTCCCAGCATGCATTGCGGCATGACTAAATTATGCAGCTGAATTGTCCAATTATTTTCTTTAATTCTTACTAGGTTTTTTTATTTTTGCTTTTGTTTTTGTGTTGAGTTATAGTAGCGTGTTTTGTGATGTTCAGAGTCGATCTGTTTATTAATTTTTTTGCTTGTCACCGTTGTTGAGATTCATACACTGATTCTTCATGTGTGTGTTTCATAGTGTTCTAAAGCTTCTTTTTTTTTGAGTGATGTGTGCAATCTTTTATAATAGCCCGCTTGTTCTTTTGCTCTAATATGTTACCATAACATCTGTTTGGTACAAAAATAGACTCTGGACAAAATCAGTGAACCTGTTTTTTAATCTAAGGCTGTGGCTGAAGTCAGTTGTAGTTCCATTTCTTGCTCTTTTCTTCAGTGATTCTGCTTGTTAACAGCAGC
>NW_015637298.1:0-387 GCF_001515625.1 Sinocyclocheilus rhinocerous
AAGACTTATAGAACTATGTCACTTTAATTTGGTTAATTAAATGTTAAAGATTTTTATCCCTGGCATATATATATATATATATAATTAGTTTTTTTCTTCTATGCACATGCACTTCATCATCATCATCATTAACACACACCATTTCTCAATACTAAATACTGTTAAGTACTACACTGAAAAAAATAACTAGTAAGATTTACTTAAAATGTGTTCGTGCAATTTGTTACCAAATTTTTTTAAGTATATTTTACTGCTCTAATATCAAGTACAACTTACTCACTATTATTAAGTAAAATCTACTTACTAAACTTAACATTCATGAAGAAATTAAATCTAATTGCACCCTAATTAAGTAAATATTACGTAATTATATTTAATTTAAAAGTG
>NW_015637298.1:543-793 GCF_001515625.1 Sinocyclocheilus rhinocerous
ATATTAAGTAAATCCTACTATTTACTGAAGTAAATAAGTAGATTTTATTAAATATGTTTTGATCGAGATGTCCCATTTACTTAGTTTTATGAATATATATTACTCCCTATGATTATGTAAACATTGCTAATTTCTTTTTTATTAATATAACCACATAAACTGTATTCATTTGGTCTCTACCAGGGGTTCTCAACTCTGGCCCTCAAGGTCCTCTTTCCTGCAGAGTTTAGCTCTAACCCTAATCAAACAC
>NW_015637299.1:0-15065 GCF_001515625.1 Sinocyclocheilus rhinocerous
ACATCTAGCAGCTCTATATGTGCACCTCTCCTGTACAAACCACAATATAAATGTATTTGACCCAATGACCAAACAAACGTATGAAGCCATGAAAACTCATCTGGAACATGATCTGAGAAGACAGCATGTTTGTTTTATGGAAGCTAAAGCTTTTCAGCAACTTTATTTTAGCCTTTCCATGGAACATAAGATATCTGAGTTGCATCAGAGAGCTGTGAATGAGGCTCTACAGAGTAAAAATGGACATCTGGACCTTTTCCTGCGGTTTCTTCTGGGTCTGTCAGTGAAGTCTCATCAGATTCTCCTACAAGGACTAATGAAACAGACAAGAAGCAGCTCTGACAGCAATGAGAGAACAGTTGAGTTCATCAAGAAGAAGATCAGGACCACTTGCTCTCCAGAGAAATCCATCAACCTGTTCCACTGTCTGAATGAACTGGGTGATCATTCACTAGTGGAGGAAATACAACAGTATCTGAGATCTGGAAGAATAACTGAAGCCAAACTTTCTTCATCTCAGTGGTCAGCTGTAGCTTTTGTGTTGTTGACATCAGAGAAGAAGCTGGAAGAGTTTAAGCTGAATGAATTTGTTGGAGCAGAAAATAAAGCTGATCACGTTCTTCAGAAGTTGTTGCCTGTGATTAAGGAATACAGAACAGCTGAGTAAGTATCACTAAGAACAATCACTAGACTCTTAAATATTACAAGAAAATGAAGTAGGATATCTTACAAATCTTCAGTCCTGCAGATGTCATACTGTTTATTTTTTTTAGTATCTAGTAAAACTCTCTTCAAAGTAGTAAGTAGCATTTCTTGCTGTTGTTTTTCCCCCACCTGAATCTTATTTCTATTTGCATAAATAAATATGTAAAGACATGGAGGGAAATACATAATATAAACTAATGAAAATTCACACATTTAAAAAACTTAACAGTTTCAGTTTGGTTTCTGTTAAATCCACAGTTCCATGTTGTTTTCTTACTGAAACAGTTACCATGTTGTTTTATTACAAAACATAATATTCATGCTTTTTTGGGCTGCTTTCCAACTATATATCTTTGTATCTTATCCACCACTAAAGGGTTCATATTACCTTAAGGGGTACTTTTAAGAGTACAGACCCACTGACTAAAGACGCAGTCACACTAGACTTCGAGCACACAAAATTTCTTCGGATGCTGCAACAGTCATGATATTACAACTTAAAACTTAAATTTAACACATAACAAATAATAATAAATCCAAAATGTATAAAACATACAATCTACTCCACTTTCCTGCAGCGCCTGCAGTTTTAAATTTATGTTTTTTTAATTGAGCTATGAGGTCATGCTGTGATGTATGTTGCTCACATGTTTTCATGCCCCTTAACTAAAAACACAACATTCACACATCCCCTGGTGACTGAGTTGTAAATGGGTGAACACTTGGGGCCCTATCATACACCCGGCACAATGCGGCGCCAGGAGCAACGCAAGTGTTTTTTGCTAGTTTCAGCCCGATGCAGTTGTCATTTTCACGTCCTGCGCCACATTGTTTAAATAGCAAATGCATTTACGCCCATCTGTGCGCACATGGGAGTGCTGGTCTGAAAACGAGGTGTGTTCAGGCGCATTGCTGGCACGTTGTTATTTTGAGGCAACTGAAATAGACTGCGCCATTGACCAAAAAAAAACCTGGTCTAAAGTCTGGCGCAATATTTTACACTTAGTTTATTACTCACACAGGGATGCGCAGCAGCACAAAAACATTTTTATAAATGAAAAATTAAATGATTAAAATGTAAAGATTATTATTGTGTACATAAATATAAAAATGCCTACATGTCATAATGTCTTTGCATGTATCAGAATTACGCGCACGAGCAGATCTGTTCCCTCACTAGAGAAGCGTTCAGTTTTTCCTCTTGTACATTCCGCCATATAAATAGCGAATCCGCCATGGCGCAAGCGTAACTGGCTTTTAAAGGGAATGGGAGATGATACTCTGATTGGTTTATGGCACGTTACGCCCAAAACACACCCATTACTCATTAAGAGAATAGGGACAACCCTTTTAGATCATGCGCCGGGCGCGCCGACCATTTTTCCCATCATTTAAAACTAGCAAAAGTGGATTAGGACACGCCCTAAGTGCACCTGCGCCGTGCGCTTTAGACCATGTGCTTAGATCGTTGAAATAGGGCCCATTATCTCTAATGTGATCCTGTCCACGCGCTGTTCGCGCTATTGATATTACAAATATCCATGTGAGACGCGCGACATGTAAACGCCCGTGCGCTTTAGACCATGCGCTTAGATCGTTAAAATAGGGCCCTTGAGCTTCTCTTCAGTATGATAATACTGCAGTTACTAAAAATTAAAGTCATCATGAAATGAAAATTCATCCTATCGTTTTTCTAAATGCATGTTATAGATCTAATTGTAAACAATTCATCTGTGCATATGTTCTGCTTATTAACCTGGATCTTCTGGTGAAAACAGCACTTCTCTTTGGTGACATACGGAACCTGTCCAATCATTTAGCTTAAACTCCACTCCTGCACGCTCACATTCATCTGCCTCTACTTTTAAATGCACTGCTCACATCTCAAAATCCAATCAACAACCAATGGATAAAACAAAGTGCCCACCCAACATTTTTTTTTCTTTTATGATAATCCATTTCACTCAGATGTACATCACAATATGGGAAAAAAAGATCTGTCACTTCATTGCAACTTAATTATTTTATTTTATTTTTATCTAATCTGAGAGAGTGAAGAGTGTGTCATTGTTCTCTACAGGTTAAGTGATTGTGGCATCACAGATGAAGGTTGTGCTGCTCTGGCTTCAGCTCTGATATCAAACCCCTCACACCTGAGAGAACTGGCTCTGTCTCAGAATAAACTAGGAGATTCTGGTGTGATGCGTCTCTCTTCTGGACTCGAGAATCCTCTCTGTAAACTGGAGATACTCAGGTGAGAATCACACATGGTCTGGTACTCAGATAAATAGTCTCTTTATTTTTAAGATTTAAGAAGGTAATGTAGAAGAGAAAGGTGGGTTGGGATCAGAAAGCACCAGGAGCTGCCCGGGATACAAGCACAGGTCGCTGTGTGCTGGAACGCTGCCCACAAGGCTATGCCATGGCAAATTCTCTTAGTGAAACAGAAGCAGATTATTATATTTTAAAAAATTGTTGATTAAAAATTAAAAGTCAATGCTGTAAACTGAGCACTGGGATAGGATACAGCATCCCCATAACCCTATATAGAATAAGCGGTTTGGAGAATGAATGGATGGATGGATGGACTTGTGTGTTCTGATCTGAGAGAGTGAAGAGTGTGTCATTGTTCTCTACAGGTTGTGTAAGTGTGGTGTCACAGATGAAGGTTGTGCTGCTTTGGCTTCAGCTCTGAGATCAAACCCCTCACACCTGAGAGATCTGGATCTTTCCAGGAATAATCTAAAAGATTTTGGAGTTAAGCTTATCTGTGCTGAACTCAAGAATCCTGACTGTAAATTGGAGATACTGGGGTAAGATCATCTCTCTGATTGTCTAACGCAGAGAATATGGGATCATAGTCAATCTGATTGAATTTAATATAATTTTGTTGTGAACTATCACAGCACTGATTATCACCACAGTGTTACATGTTTAAAAAAAATTACACACATAAAATACATTGTACAAAATGTTATACATGTATTACACATCTGGTTGCCACCACTGGTTTTCTGTAAAAGTCTAAAAGTAAAGTAAAGTAAAGTAAAAAAAAAGGCAATCTTTTATAATAAATAATAACCAAATCTTATACTAAATGTTGCTGAAAGATGACATATATTTGTAATTTGCTGTCTTTGCATTATATTAATTATAAAATGTGACACATTTAACGAACAAACATTGGCCAATAAAATCATATTTAATGAAAACATTTGAGTAAGTCATGCAGGATCAACAAGAGCAAATATAATAACCTATTCTAAACAGAATATCAAATAAAAGTAAGCCAACATATTATAACCAGGTGTTGTGTTGTGTCCCCATTTACCAAATTTAAAAAATCAGATAATTAAAATATCTTTGGTCATTTTGACAGAAAAAAAAACAATATTTAACTTATGCATGTCAATTTTAATCTTAGTTGTTATTTTAACAAGGTACATAAGCAGCAAGCAAGACCTGATGTGAAATGAAACTTCTTCCATTCCAACCTAAATAACTGTATTATTCATTATTTTTTTAAAAGCTTGGTAAAATATAAAGCAAAATGTAAGTGTGTTAATAAAATATTGAAAGGTTTAATTGGAAACTATATTATTAACCAACTACGTGCGTTGTATTTCCAGTGCCAACTAGCAGCAGCAGTACTGCACATCCCTATCCATAACAACAGCGTGTCATTGTTCTCTACAGGTTGAGTCGGTGTGGAATCACAATTGAAGGTTGTGCTGCTTTGGCTTCAGCTCTGATATCAAACCCCTCACACCTGAGACAACTGGATCTGACTCGGAATAGACTAGGAGATTCAGGATGTGAACTATTCACTGCTCTATTGGATTCTCCACATTATAAACTGGAGACACTGCAGTAAGTATCAATAATTTTTAATAAATACTCTCATTTCAAATTCATATAGTTGTACATTTGCAGTAAGAAAAAAAATTGTAATTGGAATTAGTTGGTTTTGTCATCTGACCTTCAAAGTGACAATTATTATAGGCTAACACAATGGGTCACTAATAATTCACTAACAGTCACGTGGATTATTTTGTATTTGTACGCACAGGAGAACTTCTCACAAAAAAAAAAAAATCGCCAAACCATCCCATACAAGGGCTTCCTGCACAATCTTTCATTTACAGCCTTTCATCACTCTCATTTATTTTTATTTTTTTGTATATGTGATAAACAGAGAGATTTGGCTTGTTTGCAGTTGATCTGCATTAAAATAAAGCATGTTTGAGACTTTTATTATTTCAAATGATTGACTGATTTTACAAAAGTGACTGTCTGTTTTATTTTAGTATTTACAGGTATCCAATGACATTCTCATCTTTCCCTGGCCCCAAATTTCCACACCGATATCCACACCGACGCCACACACTTACAGAATAATATGCCACTCGGACAGCCTCTCTAACCTCTCTCCACTTTAATGTAAGGAATTTGCCCAATTGTTTAGAAACTGCCCTGAGCGGGGTCATGCATTAGAAACAATAAAGAATAAAAAAAAAAACAGTGACAGTGAGCATATTGTTTTGTGTTTGTGTATTTTGGTATGCATACTGAATACAGATTAATAGATTCATAATTATGATTACATAGATGTTGATGACTATATTTGACTATACAGCAGGGTGCAGAACTCAGTTCCTAGAGGGGCACAGCCCTGCAGAGTTTAGCTTCAACCCTAATTAAACACACCTGAAAACTACATGGTATGGCATAAACTCTGCAGGGCTCCAGCCCTTCAGGAATTGGGTTCTGCACCCCTGCTATACAGTGTGTGGAAAAATTAGTAACTGTATATGTGTATAAAATACAGTATATATGATATGTTCTCAGTTCAGTGCAGGCTATCACAGCTGACGAAGATGCTGAAGCGGTGAAGAGAATGAAGCTGGGTAAAGCAACTGGACCAGACGATTTGCCAGCAGAGGTGTGTCACAATGCTGGAATTCGATTTAATGGCTAGCACATTTCTTCAGCCAGGCCGTCTCAAAGAAGAAGATGCCTGTTGACTGGCTAAACACGACCATTCCAATCTGGAAGAAGAAAGGCAACCCGGCTGAATGTGCCAACTACGGGCCAATTTGATTGTTCTGTTAGATTTTCGAACGAGTCCTGAATAAGCCAATAGGCCAGTGCTATGGACACTTCTCTACGTGGACGGAGTTGTGCTCTGCGCCAAAGAGAAAGCCAACTTCAAGCAGAATGTCTAGGCATGGAGCAACCAGCTGCGATGGATCTCCGGCATCACGCACTTCAACTACGCCTGTAATGATGACATTCGGCAGTGGTATGGTGTTGCTTCAATTAGGGATGTACGATATTATCGGAACGTTATTGGAATTGGCTGATAATGGCTTAAAATATAAATATCGGCATTGGCCCGATATGAAAAATTATGCCGATTATGTCTTGAGAAATTAGTTGAAAAATATTGGCATGTCGGATATCGTCAAAAAGCCAATATCATGCATCCCTAGCTTCAATATCTGACAAGCTACATGAAGCCCAGCTCTGGTGGTAAATAATAAGTCATTTAATGATCAAGCAAGTTTGAGTGGTGTGTGGGACATTTTGTGGCAATTTTTCTAGTTTGAACGGACCACACTGTATGAAATGTCTCTTGCTCTCACACACACACACACACATAATGACTCTACTGACTTTTTAGACTTTACAGCAGAATTTTAAGTTGTCTCATATTTAAGTTTGCATCATTGTTATTTTCCTATTTATTACTGTGAAGTTGATTTGAAACTTTCTGTATAAAACTATAAATAAACGCGACTTGGCAAACACTGTGCTATCTCTTTGTTACTTCACTAACTTCTCAGAAACAGGCCAAGACGTCACTGTTAGTACTAATGTGATGTTGATGAAACTCTAGAGATGGAGTTGAGAATATAATGCTATAATATAATGCTATAATCATGAAGGATGCTGTCTTTTCAAAGCGATTAAGAAACACCATTTCCATGTCATATTATGTTTGCCGTTAGTTTTTTTTAAAACTGTGAACTGTAGACATTGTACAGCTAAGCAGCATTTTATTTCTCTAAAAATAATTTTGTGCCATCCCTAGTCTGATTTGGCATTAGTATTACAAGAAATCAGTTTTATTCTTGTATGAGTGAACATATCAGTCTTTAGGTCAGTGGAAATGAAGATCAGCTTATAAATACAGAGATCAGCTCCAGCACACGTGCCATTAACTGCTCATAGTAAAATGTGAATAATGGATTGATTTAAACTACTGTTGAATTACACTGACAACATTATGTATTTAAAAACTGCCTTATTAAAATGTCTTGTCCATATGAACTTATTTATTTTGCTTGGTTTGTTTACACAGATCACAAGACCTTGCTTCATAAAACAGTGTTTGAGGATGTTTTACATTGGATAACAATAGTCAATGTAAAAATTCATAAATTCACATTATAGATCTTACAGTAGCAATACATCACTGTTAAAATTATACAGTAATGTGTCATCATAATGTACATGTCAACATGTACTTATTGCTTAACCTTATCATTTGTAACCTAAAAATTTACTGAAATTAATTGATCCTCATCTAAGTCACACTCACAGACAAACACAATCTGACTAAACTAATAACACACAAACTCTTGTACTTTTCAAAATTATATTGAAGACATTAGGTGATCATTGACAGGATACAAAGTTTGTGACACTGTTTATGTCTTCTGCAATAAAAATCAACGCTGTCTTTTCTGAACATGACGTGATATATACAGATTTAGTTCATAATACTGCAGCGTTCTCAGACAAGGATGAGGCGTTTTGATGGTGTTTATTAGGGCTGTTGTCGGCCACAACCCACGCCGTACAGACCCCGACTTCCAAGAGAACCGCACTTGAAACAGCGAGGCACCCCCTTCTCTCTGTTTCCCCTTACACACACACACAGGGGGTGGAGCCTCTTTTCACATCCAACTTGAACATCTAATAACAGTTCACAACACAAAAATGAATAAAGTGCAATGTTAACATTAAGCACATTGTTATCCACAACACGACAACATTTTGAACATGCTACACTACCCCCCTCTTACTGAAGTCCTCGACCCCGAGGACAAAGTCTCTAAATCTGACTGGGGGTCTCCTCTTCCTCCTTGGACGCCCCCTGAGGAGCGTGTGAGCTTGGCCTTCCAGTAATGATTCCTCTGAGCCCTGCGAACAATCACCCTGACGGTTGTCGGACAGCGATGTCACCTGCTGGCCACTACTGGCCATATCAGCTGAGTCGATAACCCCCTCTGACTCCCTTGGAGTCCCAGCATTTTGTGACAGAAGTTTCGTGCCGTCCTGTGGTGTTGTAGTGCCCCGGTAAGGAGCCAGCCTATCTCGATGCAGTACCACTTTGCGCAACCTAGGAGGCAACTGTACACGATACACAACCTCCCCCAGCTTTTCCAGTACTGGGCATGGTCCCACTCAGTGGCTGTCCAGCTTCAGGCACCTCTCTTTTTTCCTTACTGGGTTGTAAACCCAAACTAGCTCCCCCACCCCAAAGTCATGCCCCCGGGCATGTGTGACGGATGTGGTCTTTCTCCTCCACTCTACGATGTGACTTGGACGAACACCACTGAGATCCGATAAGACACCGCTCTGTACAACAGACTCAATCTTTGTCCAAACCCCCCTCCAATAAAGGCTCGGACACAATGCTGGCTGGTATGAATCTTTCTTTTCTTTACTGCAGGCTGTAAAATGAAATAAATCACCCCTTTAGTGGTTATTTTGCTGCAGACATAAGTGACCCACAGCGTGCAGTACACATTGCAACTGCTGTGTTGCATCATCTCCTGTCTTACCGAACATTTTAACACGACCACACTTTACATATAACAATAGTAATAACAAACAAAAACATAAGAAAACATACCTGTAAAATGAAATAAATCACCCCTTTAGTGGTTATTTTGCTGCAGACATAAGTGACCTATAACTTACACAGAACAATGTGTCATTAAAAAAACCAAAATAAAACATTGCTTCTTGTGTCTTCTTATTCATACATCCTACATCTTATTTGTTTACAAACATATTGAACAACAAAACATTTAAACAAATAATAAAAAAAACATTCAAACGGTCTGAATTCTGTGATTCCGCATTGACACAACCTTTTGTCCAGACATAGTGTACAACAGTCTATTCACAGGCTTGATGAAACGTTCAAAACGAGACCTGCGCACAATAAAGGTCCCAGTGTCAGAAACTGGTACATCATCAGCATCAACCTTGGAAACATCAGCTGAAGGATTTGAAATCACAGAATGTTCAAGACTCACAGATTCGATGCCCATATACATCTCACAAAACTCTATACCAAGGTATACGGTAAGCAAATGTAACTTACACAGAACAATGTGTCATAAAAAAAACAAAATAAAACATTGTTTCTTGTGTCTTCTTATTCATACATCCTACATCTTATTTGTTTACAACCATATTGAACAACAAAACATTTAAACAAATAATAAAAAAAACATTCAAACAGTCTGAATTCTGTGATTCCGCATTGACACAACCTTTTGTCCAGACATAGTGTACAACAGTCTATTCACAGGCTTGATGAAACGTTCAAAACGAGACCTGCGCACAATAAAGGTCCCAGTGTCAGAAACTGGTACATCATCAGCATCAACCTTGGAAACATCAGCTGAAGGATTTGAAATCACAGAATGTTCAAGACTCACAGATTCAACCCCAGAATTCAAACTTCCAGTAACACTTGAACTATCGGACCGTTCAGAATGTGGACTTACTGACACATTGCTCAAAGACACAACTGATCCCAGCTGTGAACATTTATCAGGCAACCCAGAAACCCAGTCAGATGTTCTAGCACAACTGTCAGTTGTAGCACATGAGACATTAGCATCAAGAGACAAACCATCATCAGGCCTAACAGACACTGAATCCTCATGAGTCTCTGCCAACCCACCATCTCTGACACATGGCCTAGATTTCGAAACATCAACACCCAAACTCGCCATAGATGCTGAACTATTGGTTTTGTCACCTGAATCAGTCACAGCCAAAGATGAAACTGTATCGGATACTGCACTCTCTGCTTTGTCCAGTGGCAAAAAGTTCACAGGTAGCAAAAGGTTGCGATGCACAACCTTTTTCTGACCAGTGCTCGTACCCCTTATCTTGAAAATATGAGTATCGACATTTTTGTCTACCACGACAAAGACGGCGGACATCCACCTGTCAGCTAGCTTCCGCTTGCCTCTTCCAGACTTGTTTGCTAGAAGAACACGATCACCAACATCAATGTCCTGACCTTTGACTCTCCTGTTGTAGATCACTGCATGCCTGGACTGTTCCTTCGAAGCATGCACCTGAGCTACTGACAAGGCCTCCTCCAGATCTTTCAAAAGAGAAGCCACATACTTGTCGTAACAAGTCACAGTGTGATCCTCCAGAACAGAGTAGAAAATTATGTCTACCGGAAGGCGAGGAACTCTACCGAACATGAGATAAAACGGAGCATAGCCAGTCGTCTCATGAACAGTACAATTATACAAGAAAGTCAAAGATTGCAGTTGTCTTGGCCAATTACGCTTTGCATCTGGAGCCAATACGCGGATCATGTTCCCCAGGGTCCTATTAAATCGCTCTACACTACCATTCCCCATAGGATGGTAGGGAGTTGTATGCGATTTTTGTACTCCAGACACCTGAAGAAGCTCAGTAATCAGCTGGCCTTCGAAGCTTGCCGCCTGATCACTGTGTACGCGTTCAGGAAACCTGAAACGCTTGCACCAACCTGGTAAAGTGATCTGTGATCACTAAGACATCAACTGACTTGTTGTTATGATCTTCAGCAGACCAAAATCAATGCATACTAACTGCAATGGTCTGCTGGTCACAATATTTTCTAGGGGTGCTCGGCCCTCAGGCTCAGCGGTTTTACTGACAACACACCTCTGACAGTGTCGTACATGCTCTCTAACATCTCTGTCAAGGCTCAGCCAAAAGAAACGACGTCTCGCCAGACCCAAACTCCTAGACTGCCCCTGATGACCCGCATGATCGTGAATACCCCTCAACACCTCCAACTGAAGTGACTCAGGGACTACGTACTGGAACCGCTTACCCTTAGACAAATGATCATGGGAAATCCGGTAGAGAATCCCGTTTCTCACAACAAATTTCTCCCAATGCTTAATGTATCTAAGGACCCCAACAGGTTCCTTTGCTCTTTCACGCCTGCTTGGCTTGCGATGTCTTTCCACATAATGAATAACCCTAGACAGCACACTATCAGAGAGCTGCTTTTCACGCAGATCACGCTCTGAATATGTAGGCTGAATCTCTGATTCAGAAACCATCTGAGGAAGATGATTCAAAACAGACAAAGCACGAAGTCTTGCACCATCTTCCCACATCCTTTGTGAGTCAAGCACGGCTATTACATCCTCCTTATCTAAGGAAGTCCATGCAATGCTTGCCGAATTACTGTGCAAGGGGCCGCTGCTAGAAACACTCTGCTTTCCTTCAGACCCACAAGACCACCGAAAAGCCTCCTGAACTGAGCCAGCAGAGACTTCCTGTACTTCAGACAAAAGTTTGTCATATTTTTCACGTAACAGTCTAGAGCCGATGTTGGATTTCACGAATGGAACCCTACTCAAAGCGTCAGCCACAACATTCTGCGAACCTGGTACATACTTGATGTCAAAATTGTACGCCGCAAGTTTGGCCACCCACCGCTGCTCACAACAATCAAGCTTAGGTTTGGACAGAATGTGGGTGAGCGGGTTGTTATCGGTCCATACTGTAAATACATGACCTTTCAGCCAATGACTGAACTTTTCACATACCGCCCATTTTAACGCTAAAAACTCTAAGCGATGTGCCGGATAATTTCGCTGCGATGGAGAAAGCGACTTACTGGCAAACGCTATAGGTCTGGCTTTAGTGTCACCTGCCTGAACTTGAGACAGAACAGCTCCAATGCCGTCTAAGGAAGCGTCAGTCGAAAGCACAAAGGGGCGGCTGAAGTCTGGATGAGCTAAGATAACTGCTTCTATCATGGCTGTCTTAAGGTTCTCAAATGCCAGCTGCGTCTCAGATGTCCAATCAGCTACAGTCAATTTCCTTAATGCATAGTTTCCTTTATTTGCACGACTTCTTTTGGTCCTCTTTTTCTGACCTTTCAATAGATCAAAAAGGGGTTTGGCCACGGTTGAGTAGTTGGGTACAAAATGCTGATAATAGTTAACCATCCCAAGGAAGGATCTTATGCGCCTCTGAGACGGTGTAACTCCATCAGCCTCCATCAGATCCAAGCTGGTCATTTTGGATATACTCTCAACCTTACTTGGATCTGTGGATACCCCAGACTCATCAATCACATGTCCAAGAAATCGCACTGATTTCCTAAGGAAATTACATTTCTTGGGAGCAAGTTTCAGATTGTGCGTTCTCAACTGACTGAATACTTTTGGTGTTTTTATTCCAACCGGCTGATTCAGTTCATGGGCGGCGCCTTAATTGTTTACCTTTAGTTTCGTCACTTCTCGCAAGATCAACGCACCAGCGCCAGGGTAGCGGCAGGTAATCCCAGCTAACAAAAATACTTACTGTTACGTAACTGCGATGTAATCTGGTGACCAAAGTTACGTCGTGGCGACGGTGGCAACGGGAAAAGTGAAATTCCCAGTTTCGTTGCACAATGTAACTTTGTGACGTTGCCAGGTAGTAACTGCGACGTAGTGGCAATGTCGTGGATCAATAGTTGTGTGCTGGTAATCAGTTGGTAATTTTTATAATTATTTATTTTCTATGGGCGGATATGCAGTAGTTTAACCTAATTTATGTTCTCATTTGGCAAACTAATTTAAAGGCTGTTTCAACAGCTGTGAATGATGAATACAGACACGAAATGAATTCAGGTCATTTATTTCCAAAAACGCAAAAATATGCACAATAAAATACACATAAATACATACAGCGAAATATGAATGAAAGCATTCAGGACGTTCTGTGCTCAGCATTATTTCAGACAGGACCACTTTGGCAAGTTACTTGAGTTTATTGAAACACAATTTATCTTTGGCGGTATGGTTCCTATGGGGGTTCTTTGCTCCAGAATAAATTGACCATACAAGAGCTTTAACATTAACCCCCCGGAACCATCAGCTTGGAAATACATAACAATTAAGACCTTAGTAAAGTCTTTAAAAGCGAACGGTGGTAATCGTGTATATGTGCAGTGGAACGTCTATACTGTAGCTTGGTTATGAGGATGAGTGTCTCTCAGCAGTGAGGTCCATGGCAGCTGGGACTTGGAAGCCTTAGTGATCTGAAACAAGAGAAGACGACAACCAGAAGGTGCACATAATATGCTTATGCTTAAAATGGGGAGGGAGGGAGGGTTGCGAGCAGTTTGAGCATACTTACCAAGCAGTAATGCCACGTATATATGTCCCGTGTCTAATAGGAGAATGGTAGCGATTGGAGCGATTTGACAGTCACTATGCCTACGTGGCCTGACTGAACTAACCCTGCACTCGATTATAAACAGATATGCTATGCTAGCGTAACATTTGCTAGCAGACATTTCAGATACTTAAGGAATGATACCATAATCACAGAGGTATAAATATTAACAAAAAGTACTTAAAGTAGACTATGGGTAATGTTACTTAACCAACCTGACGCAGTTGTTGAACTTTTTTGCTATAACTGACGAGAAACAGAGAGTTTCGTCCTCTCCAGCAGCTGTGTTCCCGGTTGCCATGGTAACTTTCAACAGCCACCAGTACTATACATAACAACAATAAAAAAGGGGGTTTTAGCATCTTTCCAGAGTTCAAGTACTTTATTTTATAAATTTTTATGAACCTATTTATTTGTTATAAATTGTAAGACTCACCTCAGAAAAATTAATTCTTCTGTCAGACACAGTTGAAGTAAAAAAGTGCCTCAGACAAACGCGATGTCCTGATTCAGTATTTGCGGCGGATGAGATGTTGTAGCCGGGTCTGTCATTATTTCAACGACGACGTGAGTTGGTAATTTGATGGTAATGAATTTACGGACATGCGACGTCGTAGTTACGTTGTCAATTGTTAAGTCATGAAATTACTTAAAGTGAAAGTGAAAGTGACGTGACATCCAAGTCAGCAAATTTCCTTTGGCGCGGATCTGGCCCATATCAACAGCTAAAGTGTGGCCCAGATTAGTTTGTGTTCGCCGGCACAAAACTGGTCCACATCTTTTTAGCCAGAACTGAACCTAAACAGTGCCATAACCCAACCCAGAGTGAGCCAAGTAATAAAAACAGATGTGGCTGATATATGGACCTTATATGGTATTCTTATATGGCTGAGTTCTGTAAAGGGCTGAAGGCCCTTATGTGGCCCACATGTGGCTGATAAACCAAATGCCATTATTCAACCATATTTACACCACACATATTTTTTTAATTTAAAATACCCATTACACAGTAAATCTTAAACACAAAAATGGATTCACACTCATTTTTTTAAATGTTTATAGTAGAATTTTAATAACAGAATTACAATACAGAACATAAAAGAAGTTGATACTTTTAGTAAGTCTCGCCAGTCTTTCTCACTCACAGTCTGTCAGGAAAAAGAAAAGAAAAAAGAACATTAGTATATCATAATTAGTATCATAGATATTATTTCAAGACAAGCACATAAAGGAGTGTAAATCAGCACTGCACACATTCTTTTCTACCACCCAAGACATGAGTGCCTTTTTAAATTAGGAAAATTTTAGCTACTTTAATAACAGGCTATTTTTAGACATAATACTTAATAATATACAAATTAATGAAAACATTAGTAGTGTAATTGTACCTCAGTTTTGAAGTCACAGTTTCAAACATTTTTGGTACAGCAGGGGGAGAAAACATTTAATTGCCTTTTTTTTTTTATAAACAGTGGTTTACTGAACAATTTATGGCTCTGCCTTTAAATAAACTCAAATAATCTATTTTAGCTAATGCTATACAATAGGGAGCCCTATTAGAGCACATTACTAAAATATTAAAGGCTGCAATTAACAACAGAGCCCAATCTATTAAATTCAATTTCTATTTATTTTTAGATACAATAACCAACACAAAAAAAAAATGTATGCAAACATATAAACTGCACATTTGCACATTGCACTTTTCTAGCAACAAGCTGTGGACACTGAATGACTTGCCTGCGGTAAAGGTAATGCTGTTTTATTGGCATTTTTCCGCGGTTGCAAAACTGATTGAGATTACATGACATGAGCGTGTTTATTTCGCGTTATAACCGGTTGTAACTAGAAAAGAGTTTTAA
>NW_015637299.1:18354-19988 GCF_001515625.1 Sinocyclocheilus rhinocerous
TGCTGCGGCGCCCGGGGAGCAGTTGGGGGTTCGGTGCCTTGCTCAAGGGAACCTTGTGGTATTGAAGGTGGGAGAGAGCGCTGTACATTCACTCCCCCCACCTACAATCCCTGCCGGTACGAGACTCGAACCCACAACCTTTGGGTTACGAGTCCGACTCTCTAACCATTAGGCCACGACTTCCCCAAAAGGCTGTCCTGGCAGCGGTGGGATTTAAATAAAATTTTTAAAAAGTACCAATACATTACGTATGTTACGTTGTGTGTTAGCAGGGATGGCAGCTCGCTTTCTCGCACGCAGCCGCGGCCTCACACAGCTCCTTTTTCACTGAATTTACCATGTACTGATTGGAAATCGCCGTGGTGTGCACACCAAACATATGCACTGCCCCACCTCCCGCATAACCGTCATCTTCCTCCATCTTAAAGGGGTCATATGATGCTGCTTACACAATTTAGTGCATTATTTTGTGTATTTGGTGTAATGAAATGTGTTTATGCGGTTTAAGGTTAAAAAAACACATTTTCCACATACTGTACATTAATGTTTCTCCTCTATGCCCCACCTGTCGATTTTTACATAAATAATAAAAGTACAGATAGCTAGATTTATTTTGCAGTTTTATATAGGCTACTTAATTTAATTTTACATTAGCACATATTTTTTAAAAATCCTACTGCTCAAAATACCTGGGATTTTCCCAAAATAACCACTTTATGGAGTCAAGATATATTTTTGTTGTTGATATGGACTACTTTGACGAGAGTGATTTAGTAATGTTCACTGTGAAGCTAACACTGCGATGTACCTGAGAGAAAACAGATTTGACCATCTGATTTTCACCAGTAAGAAAAAAGTGTTTTAAAGCTTGTTGTTTTGCAGAACATCACAGTTATATATGACATGAGAATAAGGCCTGAAGTTAGGAAGAACATTTTAAGGAAAATATAATTATATTTTCATGATTTTTTTCTTCTCAAACCTTGTCTGTGGTGTAAAAACACCCCTGGCCAAATGCCCCCAGAGGGCATCACTTCCCACTTTGATAATTACTGTAATTACCATGTTCTGAACATCACATCCTTTATTTTCCCCCAGATGTAATCTATCTAGGTGGTTGAATAAAAATATTTGGACTTTATATCTAAAAATTACCTCAAATTAGCACCAGCAAGCTTGTTAGCTAGACAGTTAGCATCAGCTAACAATATTTACTTATTTTCAGTATGGTTAATAAACATTCATATCTGTCTACTCCGCTAGTTAATCCAAACAATATAAACATTTATACTGTTGAAAAACAATATAAAAACAGACGTCACATAGGGCTAAAATCATAGCATTTTAGTAAAACTGCTAACATTACAGCAGCGGGGAAGATGAACGTGCATGAGTTAGTTTATTTAATCTGTGTTATTTTAATGATGTTAATGTTAGATTATGTTAATGTTAGATTCTGATGTTAATGTGTCTGCATTCAAGCATTTCAGTGGGCTTAAATAGATCACCCTTTACAGCAGATTTAGTTCACAAACAACTGACAGTTTTGACCTAAATATGATTTTCAGTTACAATAATTAATCCTAAAATTCGACATTAGTAACTTACTTTTAGCAGCATCAGACGCGCGCGCG
>NW_015637299.1:22505-22871 GCF_001515625.1 Sinocyclocheilus rhinocerous
ATTTGGTGTAATGAAATGTGTTTATGCGGTTTAAGGTTAAAAAAACACATTTTCCACATACTGTACATTAATGTTTCTCCTCTATGCCCCACCTGTCGATTTTTACATAAATAATAAAAGTACAGATAGCTAGATTTATTTTGCAGTTTTATATAGGCTACTTAATTTAATTTTACATTAGCACATATTTTTTAAAAATCCTACTGCTCAAAATACCTGGGATTTTCCCAAAATAACCACTTTATGGAGTCAAGATATATTTTTGTTGTTGATATGGACTACTTTGACGAGAGTGATTTAGTAATGTTCACTGTGAAGCTAACACTGCGATGTACCTGAGAGAAAACAGATTTGACCATCTGATTT
>NW_015637300.1:0-510 GCF_001515625.1 Sinocyclocheilus rhinocerous
GGTCAAGCATGTCTCCAGACCTAAACCCTATTGAGCATCTGTGGGTCATCCTCAAACGGAAGATGGAGGAGCACAAGGTCTCTAACATCCACCAGCTCCGTGATGTCGTCATGGAGGAGTGGAAGAGGACTCCAGTGGCAACCTGTGAAGCTCTGGTGAACTCCATGCCCAAGAGGGTTAAGGCAGTGCTGGAAAATAATGGTGGCCACAAAATATTGACACTTTGGGCCCAATTTGGACATTTTCACCTAGGGGTGTACTCACTTTTGTGGCCAGCAGTTTATTCACTTAGGGGTATACTCACTTTTGTGGCCAGCGGTTTAGACATTAATGGCTGTGTGTTGAGTTATTTTGAGGGGACAGCAAATTTACACTGTTATACAAGCTGTACACTCACTACTTTACATTGTAGCAAAGTGTCATTTCTTCAGTGTACTCTGTACTTTAGTGAGATGCTGTATATATGCATTTGAAGCACATTGCATGTATTATAAACAGTGAAATAAGCAT
>NW_015637301.1:0-1084 GCF_001515625.1 Sinocyclocheilus rhinocerous
TAGAAATTAAGTAGTCTTTAAAAGCCATGTCATTATAATAGTGTAAGTGTAGTACCTCAAAAGGTCTGTGCACGGCCCTGCATCTGTGCTAAAGCCACCCTGTGTTTGTATTGCCTGTGTGTTGGATTAAAGACTTTTGGAGCATTCATCTTCATCTTTGTGCTTTTTATACAGCATAGTGTGACACATTTATTCACTTACCGGATGCTTTTATCCAAAGCGACTTACAAATAATGAATATAAGTGATTTATCATAAAGAGGCAAATAAACACAAGAAGTTATATTTTTATTAGAGCTATTATTAATAATAATACCTTATCTTAATTATGTGCTGAATGGTTTATATAATTTAAACTCTGCTAAGATAACTTGCTACATGAATGCTTTTAATTAATTTAACATACATACATGCTTCTGTATGTAGCAGGTAACATTATGATATTTCAGTCTCTAACCTGAAACAAGCTCATCAGCATATTTATACCCAGAATGCTGTTCTTCAGAAAAGATACTTCCTGTTATGGAGAAGTAGAACCATCAGACACATTCACAATCACAAATTAGCCAAAATCCCCATTTCTTTTGGATCTTATAAAATTAACCCTATATAATTTCAAACGATACACACAAGATCCCACAAATGAATCTATGCAATTTACTCCACTTACCCCTCTTACTGAAATGATTCCACTTTTGATCTCAACACATTAAATGCTTACTCACCCCTCTGAGTGAAGAGACTGTGTCTGTTAGTGGGTCTGTGCTGAATCTCCTCATAAACGGCCTCAGTCGTCGTCCTGTGTCTCCTCTTAGAGAGAGCTGTGAGTGTAGACAGACAAACCTGCTGTCAGTTCACAACACATGACTGATCACACACTGAATAAGACACAATATGACAGTCTCTGGATCTCTCCTACCTCTCCTCATCACTCTGTTCTGCTGAATCAGTATAAGCAGAGGCACTAAGAGCAGAAAGAGCACAACTCCCAGAACAATCACAAGCACTGGGGGGATGGAGAGAAACGCTGCTGGAGGAGTTTGTCAGAATCAGAATCAGAATCAGAAGAGCTTTATTACCAAGTA
>NW_015637302.1:0-505 GCF_001515625.1 Sinocyclocheilus rhinocerous
GACTACGCCAGGCGCTCATTAGCTCCGGCGTCAACGTCCCACGACCGTCGGTCAAGGCGGATATTCTCGCCCTCTATACTTCCCTCCAAACAGGGGCGCCTCCAAGCTCTACTCCTCCATCCAAGGCCGCGGATAAAGCGAGCCAGGGCCGCAGCGTTCCGTACTCACGGCCCGAGCTAACCACCACTCCTTCGAAGACGGGCTTCCGGCCGTTAGGCCGCAGCAAAAAGCCTTCGGCAAGCCTGGGCCGCGCCCCGGATGCCGCCAGCCCCAGACCTCCTCCTCCATCCACCGAACGCCAGCTCGACGAAATGCCAGCTCCAGTCTCCACGAGCCGCCGCGTTAGCGTGAGCACGCCTCCGCTAGCTCCCCCACAACCGCGTCAGCGTGAGCACGCCTCCGCTAGCGGCGCCGAGACCTGCCCGCAACCCTGCGCGAAAAACCTCTCCGTACCCCCTTTCCTACCCATGGCCCGCAGCCCCACCGTCCATCTCCAGCGCGAGCG
>NW_015637303.1:0-202 GCF_001515625.1 Sinocyclocheilus rhinocerous
AGTACCTGCAATAGCGTGATACCATGAAACTGTGATATTTTTGTTAAAGGTTATCATACCGTCACAATCTCATACCAGCCCATGACTAGGCCTACAGCCAAGGTGTATTATAGCTGTATATTTACACCTGAGAATGATTTAACAGGTTATAACGCCACATGATGCCTAAGATGTCTCACAGTTCAAATTTGCTTTTAAATGT
>NW_015637303.1:398-990 GCF_001515625.1 Sinocyclocheilus rhinocerous
GACTTAATACATGTGACATTTTGCCAATACCTCTCTTCTTATGAACACAGTTAAGTGCCATACTCAACTATTTACCTCAATCACCCGTATTTATACAAGTACACTTTCCAATTGTTGCAGCTCACATTCAGTAAGTCAGTTTGCATTTACTACAACCTTGTAAAATCATTCATTTGAAAGAATGATTGGGCATTGTTTATGGTTTTTGCGGGAATTTACAAACGGTCCCTTAAACAACGCGATAATCTGGAATATAGAACTTAAAACTAATTTATCTTGCAAACAGATTTGATCTGCCAAAGAAAAATCTCAAATAAAGAATAACGGTATCAATAAAATCGCAGCAGCAATACTATAAATATAAATATTGGTTCGCATTAATTCCCCTCATAGATAACGAGACTTAACAGCAACATTATCACTCCAAACATCGAAACAATCATTTACACGAACATACAAAAACATAAAATCGCTCAGTTCTTAATGAACTCCGTATGTTTTCCTCACGTATAAAACTAAATTGAACAACAATCTCTTAAAAACATTTTCTAATTTAACATTATAATTTCGTTGACAATTGTATTAAGCATGG
>NW_015637304.1:0-823 GCF_001515625.1 Sinocyclocheilus rhinocerous
CCACTGGATACCTTCCTTGGGCCAAGTGCGTGGACCTTACAACAGAAACAGTAGAAATGTGTGTGTTGGGGATATGGCCTTTAAACAAGGTCATATTTTTTAGGGGAAAAAAACTATAATTTTGTGCTCAATTTATATTGTGACGAGTCGGCTGCCTCCCCCCTAATTATCATCATCGGTGTTGGGCAAGTTACTTCCAAAATGTAATACATTATATATTACTTATTACTGCCTTTTGAAAGTAATTAGTTACATTACAATATTACTGTCTCTGAATTGTAATGCGTTACACTACTTTTGAGTTACTTTTGAGTTACTTTCACTTTCAAGCACAAACCGCAATTACATTCAGAAATAATAGCGGTAAATAAAGCGGAATGTTATAGGCCCTAATGAACAAGCAATAAACACAATAGCAAGTCTATAGGCTATTTTAGTTCTCCTCACTCCACAACAAATCCTTTAAATTTAACTGTATTCAGAACAAAACGAACAAGAATGAAAAATATAAATTGCTAAACAAGCCAAAACGAATTAATTTAAAGCGAAATTGAAAACAAACGCCTTTGTTCTCATGCAGTCTACCTCTATCATTCGGCACGAATCCCCATGTTTCTATATTCGCGATGTATTTGAATGCTAAACTATTATTTACTATGTAAACCATGCTTTTGTACTTAACGCGCTTTCCGCAAAAATAAATAAATAAATAAATCACACTCTTCACATGAACAAATATTGGCCCGAGCTCAGGCTGAACGACACGGATTGTACGGATGATTTTAATTACCAGTGTATCTATATTTGGTTGACTGTATTTTAT
>NW_015637305.1:0-272 GCF_001515625.1 Sinocyclocheilus rhinocerous
TGCGAGGGTGAACTTTGATTTACATCTGGTGGATTGATAGGTAAAATTAGGTAAAGAAGAAAATATTTTTTCTAAGAAAAACAGGAATGTTAATAATGTGGATCTGGTGAATGTGGCTTCAAACTGTTGTTCAGGATGAGATTAGATAGATAAAGAAGTCGTCGATAACAATAAACTTAAATAGATTGGTGCAAAGGTGTTTGTTTTAACAAACGGTCTATGATGTAGGGAAATTGTGTTCCATTTTACTTCATTTTAGTTAAATTTGTTAT
>NW_015637305.1:881-1288 GCF_001515625.1 Sinocyclocheilus rhinocerous
GTATGATTAAACAATGATATAACTTTTGTTTTAACAAATAAGTTAAGTTTTGTAGATTTTAGATCTTTCAAACCTAAAACCATGATGAGGCTTAGAAGCCGTCAAATGATCCTCTGATGAATGCAAGGCAGAGATTTTTCTTTATGAATTAGACCTAAATTAGGCTGAAAATTAGTTGTCATAAAGTTGTTTGCAACAAAAGTAATTCTTAAACAAGGTGCTACGTATGTCTCACAGAATCTTAACAACAGATTAGACTTTCTTTCTTACTTTAAAAATGTATGTATAACCAAGGTGTTTAAATGCAGCATTTTTTTTCACAGTATTATGTTTTATTTTATTAAAATAAAAACAAATGTCTGTATAGGTTATTTTACTAAGATTTGATAAAATAATTGATAGAAGAA
>NW_015637306.1:0-1846 GCF_001515625.1 Sinocyclocheilus rhinocerous
AGAAATGTTTTCTTATGTTGGAATGAAAGACACTAAGTACTGGATAAAGTGCTTCTTATTCTTACTCAAAAATACAAAATGGAAGAAAGAGTTAAAACTGAACACAATCTTGCTACTCAAGCCGTGTATGAACATTTTTTATATATATTTATTTGATTCTTTTCCAGTTTGCATTTACTTGTACCTTTACTTTTAATACTTGAGTACGTGTTTTGGACCCCAACCCGCTCGGGTCTTGGGTTGGACCTCGGGTTTTCGGATCCAAGTGGACCCATGAAGACCTCTACATCACACTGCTCTGACCTTATCAGTCCGTTTGTATCCTATTATTTGATTCGCTCTTGTCGCTTATGACAGAACAGCGAATCACGATGATCTTGTCTTCGGAAAAGATTATTATATTCACTTATGTCAGAAACAGTGAATCTCTTTAAAAACTGGCTGTTGTTTTCACTTCATTGCATTGTTATAATTCGTAAAAGTTGTACACGCCAACTGGCGACTGACACTGTTACATGGAACGGTGATTTTTACTTGCATTTGGTGCTTGGCGAGTGTTAATTTTAGGCCCTGCTTGGTTGTCTTCCTCGCATTGGTCTCCTCGATACGATCTTCCCAGGGAACTATGAGTTCTAAGAGGATGATCTGCTTGGAGGCTTTTGAGATCAGAACCACATCTGGCCTTAGCCATGTTATGGCAACAGTTTCTGGGAACTTCAGTTGCTTCCCCAGGTCAACTCTTAGGTCCCAGTCCTGTCCTCTTGATAGCAGGCCAGAAGAGGTGGTCCTGACAGATGGTGTTACCTTCTCCCAGCCTAGACAAAAGTTGTGGTCTTCTTCACTGGGTGTAGGCGCCTACAGTGGCTGATCCCGCTGAAGATAGTATCTGCGATGGCCTTCTGGACTTTTTCATTATGTCAGCAATAACGCCCCTCACTCAGGGCTCTTTGACAGCTGCTGAGGATGTGGTCCAGAGTCACTTTCATCAGGCACAGCAGTCAAGCTAGTGACTCTGCCTTTTCCCCAGGAGAAACAAGTTGGATGGACTTGGTAGTACATCGTAGACAGCCTGGATTAGGAATTTTATTCAGTGGGGCTACTTGTTCCCACCTTGTCCAGGCTCCCTGCTGCTGCATCCCAATCAAATTTAGTGGGAATGGTCGGGCCGGGAAGAAAATTATTCTAAGCGGACAGCGGTTGAACAAAGAGTGACTATATAGCGGGAGTGGGTGGGTGCGGAATATAACCTTGTGGGAGCGGGACTAAAAAAATAGTCCTGCGCAGACCTCTAATCAAATGGATCAAATCCAGTGAGTACCATTTTCTCTTGCTATCCGTTTATGTTTTTGTATTTAGCACATTTACTTTCGTTTTCGTCTTCTTCATGGGTTTTACTAGAGCGTTGTTAACAGATCCATACCGCCACCTACTGAAAGGAGCGTGGATATTCTGCTGTATATTCCAAAACGTTCTACATATTTCTATATATTTAACCCAATACATTTCAACTGTGCATTTATTATTTTCCCTGGTTCTGGACTATTATCTAAGATGCTGGATATTGTAAATGCCTGACAAATTGTTTCGGTTTCATTTATACTATTAATGCATGTTCTACAGGTTCTGCTTCTTGACATTAATCCATGATGCATAAACCTGTTTTATTGTTCTCCATGATGTATAACCTAGCATTAATTAGAGTGTCCCTTTCTCAGATGTGTGAGATCAGTTCTTTTATGTTGATGTTGATTGAGGTTAACAGGTCTTGCAGTTTTGCAAATGGAATTATAAATGCATTGCTTCCCTAACCTCTATGCATATCTTAATACACAAATATGCACTGCAC
>NW_015637307.1:0-1018 GCF_001515625.1 Sinocyclocheilus rhinocerous
CAAATGTGTTTATGAGGATATTTCTTAAGTCCTCATAATTCGGATTGCTTAAAAACAATATTTAAAAAAAAATGTATGTATGCAGAATTTTTTTTTGTGTGATGGTAGGTGTACAGTTTGTACAGTAAAAAATCATTATGTCTATGGAGTGTAAGGTCTCTGTCTTGTGAAACAGGCCCCCATAAGCTGTGGATTCACCACGTGAATTATGAATGAAAAATATTACAGAAGGAGCTAAAGATCTCCCCCCTATCAGCCATCATGAGGTATCTATACCAACCACCCCCAGCACATGACTCCAATATTCTGGGTCGATTTCCTGTCAGTCTTGTCTCATCTACTCATGAGATCGAAACTAATTCAATCAGGAGACAACAAAGCTTTCTTTGTATCAGAACTGGAAGGTTCGTTCACGACATATAGAACCCACGATGTCTTGTGACCACCAATGAATGGAACTATTACATCCAAACAGGAACAGGAAGTAAATTAACTGACGCCCTCAGGCATGCGAACACGGGATCATGCACGACTACCACATGACCCATTGAACATCTGCTTTCTGCCCTGACTGAAACTCCTTTTGTCACAGACAAAGAAACAGAACGTACACAGACAATCGTTTAAAAACTCATAAGTAGTGAATATATATACACTGTATGTGTTATGCCGTATATATACTGTATATATATATATATATTCGATGTGTTTATTGAAACCATGATATTTTAATATGCCTTATAACTCGTTTTAGCAGACAAAGCATTTAATATGTGTGTAAGATATGTGAAGTTTAGTATCGGGTGAGAGCACTGTGTATGCAAAATACCTGTTGTTTGAGCTCGAACGAAAGCTTGTTTTATTCACCGAACATTGGTGTTAGTGAAAATTTTATATTCTGTATCATTCTCTGGTGATAATACTTTTATAAGTTATTATCACCTGCAAAGACCTTTCCCCCACGTGATGAATCGAACAGCATTTTAATTTATGCACGAGAAGGGAACCACACAGGGCG
>NW_015637308.1:0-920 GCF_001515625.1 Sinocyclocheilus rhinocerous
AAAAATTTGTATGGGCCCCCCCAAACGTTATGGGCTCCAACTTGGGTAACTTATCTTATTGTTGATTTTTCTGAAGTAAATAACTTTACGTGACTATTCACAAGCTGTTTTATTTACGGTATAAATGCTTGGAAATAACGTTTTCAAGTCCATTCATAATTTGTAGCATGCAAGCCATCCAATAATCGCAATAAGCTTTGTGCTTTGTTAATTTTATTATAACACAAAGTCTTAGCCTTCTGTCAATTTTATGATAAAATACAAACAATAAATGTGTTTTTACACTCTTTAATTTGTAGTGAGATAACTATATTCGCCTCAGTTCAAGCGGCATGTGAATCAATGATATTTTCCTCTAATAGTTCGGCTGTCCGTCTGCAGTGTTCACAACGGGGGTTTTGGGTGCTGTGTTGTGAGAGAGCACGAGTGGTTGCTGTGTTTATTGGATAGGCGAGACGAATTCCCCAGTTCTGAAGTGGTAAAATTGTGTGTTCGTGTGGGTGTGTTATGTTTTATGATCTATGTAGTTCTTTTAAGACCAGTTTTGTATTTTCTTGTTGAATAAACTGTGTGAACTTTCCATCGTTGTCTGATATCTGTTTCAGCCACTACGCATCTGTGTGCTTGTGGTATTTGGTGTACCTGTGGGTCCCCGGCCAATTTCCGGGGTGGCGTAGTCTATTTATTGCCATAATTGGCATTGTGTTAAGCTTTTGATAGCAGACTGCCACATAATATTAAGATATGTTGAGTGATATATTTTGAGTGATCTGTTCACAACTACCATGTGTCGCCAGCAGTGGTGGACGAAGTACACAAATCAAGTACTTGAGCAAAAGTACAGATACATATAATAAAATATTACTCCAGTAAAACTACTCCTTTTTCAATTTTACTCGAGTGAAAGTACAAAAGTACTC
>NW_015637309.1:0-159 GCF_001515625.1 Sinocyclocheilus rhinocerous
TGTAATTTATTGTTTGATTATTTTTTTTTATCATTTACCATTTATGTAATTTGATTATTCATTTATTTTTTTTATGATGTTTTTATATATTTTTTATTTCTTATTTTCCTTGTTTATGCATTTTCATTGCTTAATCTTATGATTGTGAGGTTTAATTAA
>NW_015637309.1:245-569 GCF_001515625.1 Sinocyclocheilus rhinocerous
TCAAGGTTTATGGGATGTTGTTGTGTTTGGTAAAACACTACTTGTTGGATTTGTGCTGATCAGATGAAGTCTGAGCACTGAAACATATGCAACTAAGATTTTTCAACAAACTTAGCTCCTTTTTATCATCATCACTTCGTCTCCTGCTTCTGTTCTTCTCTGGCTTTGCTCAGTCATCTTCTAGGCTCATAGAAGACTATTAATACAGTTTTGGAACCAGACATTACTTGATGTTAATGGGTTTTAAAACGCTAGTCTACCACATCCAGTTTTCAAAAATATTGTGAACAAATGTTATGTATGTGTTTTATGGCCTTATTTTAG
>NW_015637310.1:0-379 GCF_001515625.1 Sinocyclocheilus rhinocerous
GCACTCAAAACTGCATAGCAACGCTCCCAATTATAAGTACCATTGAGGTGTGCCTGAATGCTCTGGTATGTATCGCACAGCAAATGTATTAAAAACTCATATGTATAGAAAGCATAAAGGGCTTGGATCATCTGTGCAACCTTGCATGCAATTTGAAACTCCCTTAAAATGTGTGGCTCAGTTTTGTACAGTTACATGTGACACCTTAAGCTCCCTCATCAAGCATTTGCACAAATTTTGACTCTGTGCTACCATAGGTGCAGATTTTTAAAGGGATAGTTCACCCAAAAATGAAAATTAGCCCATGATTTACTCACCCTCAGGGCATCCTAGGCGTATCTGACATTCCTCTTTCAGACGAACACAATCGCAGTTATAT
>NW_015637310.1:401-534 GCF_001515625.1 Sinocyclocheilus rhinocerous
ACAAACACAATCACAGTTATATTTAAAATTGTCCTGGCTCTTCCAAGCTGTATAATGGCGGTGAAAGGGTGAAAGGTTTTAAAGCCTAAAAAACTGCATCCATCCATCCATCATAAATCTACTCCACACGGCT
>NW_015637311.1:0-645 GCF_001515625.1 Sinocyclocheilus rhinocerous
ACTCTCCATTGGAAATGAATGACTGAATGACCGGTCTGTCGCTTGAAGATGGTGGAAAGCCGGCTTGAAACGCAGTGGAAACTCCAGTATGATGAGGATCATTTTCATTTTAAAACATAAACGCACCAGTGTAAATGTAGCCTTACATCAAGGGGGCTGGGACGCATTAGCAGCCTCACGTGTGCGCCACTCTCTGAGTGTAACCGGTGTAAACTAGTAGGTGTCAGGGGCGGATTTACTGAATTGGGGGCCCCAGGCAAAATATTGGAATGGGACCCTATACATTTGCACACATCTTCCTAGATCAACCTTGAGGTTCCTTTTTTGTTGTCATGCTTGCTGCTGCACAATGGTGCCCCATAGTTGTGTCCAATGTTTCTACATTTTTCATGTACATGTTATAATGGCTTTCTTTCATGTTGTAGACAACGAAATAGCAACTGATTTACAGTTGAGATACAGGTTTTCACAAAAACAAAATAAATTATAAAATAATAAACCTCACAATTGACCATTTAAACCAGGGGTGAGCCAGAAGTATAAGTTATTATATTCATTTAAAACGGGGTTATGTGGGTGGATTTTCGCATTGATCTGAACAAAAACTACAGACTGGATTATTGAAAATGAACATTCATTCTCTGC
>NW_015637311.1:696-776 GCF_001515625.1 Sinocyclocheilus rhinocerous
CACACATTTTAAACTCAACAAAAAGGTAAAGGGCCTACATCAAGAGCATGCTCACAGATGAGAACAAAACAGCGTTGGAT
>NW_015637312.1:0-3259 GCF_001515625.1 Sinocyclocheilus rhinocerous
CTACCAAATTATATGTAATAACATCTAATCATTTTATTAATATTTCACTTACATTGGAAAGGTTTACGTGACCTCTCACGAGATCTTGGCAAAAATCTCACGATTTATTCCAAAACATGATGCATGATGGGATACACTAAGCCTGGAATAGCACTCCGGAGCGGTATTCAAGATAGTGTGGGTTTAGTGTGTGTTAAGGGCACTGCGCTTTGGCAGACTGCGCTGGGACAGTCTTGCACACTTACTTTCTGTTGTGCGCACGTGCTCTCAAGTGGCCAAGACCTCAAGTGCTGGTATTTGGACAAGGCAATTGTGTTGCACGTTTTATTGGTGCAAAGATGAGTAGTAGTGATATTTATTTTGTACAACATTTGCAACTGCTTTTCATCACTTAATTAGAAGCACCCATTTGCAACTGCTTTTTATCACTTAATTAGAAGCAACACAAATTCAATTGTGTCATCTGTTATAGGGACTACTGAACAGATATGGTTGATTTTAAATGCAAAGTATTTAAAATTTAAATAAAGCTATTTAAACACTTGCATTTTTAGAACACTATAAGTATGTAACATCAGGAAATTTCTACACACACTTATGGTTGTTACAATCGCCAGCTGAAGTGCCCACGAGCGCTGCTAGAGGGCACTCCATCCTGTACCTTTGCCATTCACCCTGGACTCCATTTCCCATAATCCTTTGCCTGGACTTCTCAGATCTCATCATTAGCACACAGCTGTCTCATATTAGGAGGACTATAAAGATTGCACTCGCACACAATATACAGTTTTTTGGCTCATTTTGAGTCAGGGTGACTGTCAGGCACATCTGAAAGTGAGTTTTGATTGAGTAACTTGTAGATCTGTGCTGCTCGAGCCACAAACTGTTTCAGACTGTTAAGTCTGATTCATTTGCAAGTCATACAGTCTGGACCATTTTCATTAGCCTACTCTATGTACTTGCAACGCTGCTGAGAAAAAAAAATAAAAAAATGAAATAAATAAATGTAAATAATAGATAAATCTAAAGAAATGTAAGGAAAGAAAGAAGGAATATTTCCACGTTTCACATCCTTATTAATGTATTGTATTTTTTCCAAATTTATTTATTTATACATTTTTTTTTTATATGTATTTGTCAACGTTGATTGATTGATTGATATATTTCTTTGTCCGTATGGTAATGAGGGTGAAACAAAAACTAAGAACTAGTCAGAAATCACTGTCTGTAATGTGTTTTCATGATGATATTTTACACATTTATATTTATAGGCAGCTAGTTGACATGTAGTTGCGAAGTTATGTAGAAGAATATCTTAAGTGGACTATATTTCCCTCTAACTTAGGGGTTGGTTTGGGTTTTGGTGTAGGTGTACTTTGTCTAAAATGTCCAAGACTAACAAAAATACTGCTCTAGTCTTGAAAGTGTAATACTGTACATAGAGCTGTTTTGTATTTTGGAGCCATTTCCTCTGGAACATCCTGTAGGATTTTTTAATGGAAGTTCATGATAAGGAAGACATGTTTTATTCTACCAAACTAAACTAAACCAAAATGTCTGCAGAGCTGAGGCACACCTGATCCCTGACCGACATGTTTTGCGCACACTTTTATATTTTATTTTGTGCACACTGTGTGTATATACAGACATAATTTAATCTGTGTTTTCAGGAATTAACAAATAACATTTAACATAAACATGAAACCATACATAAAACACATGAGAAAGAACACTTGTGGTGCAGAATCAGTCAGGCAGCAACATACTGACAGATATTTATTTAGCTACAGCAGAAACGTGTTCCTTATTCAGTGTTCAAGATCTCATTCTGTTATACAATAAGAGCAATGGAATTCATGTGGCAATAATACAACAGCAATTTAACAGTTTTTATATATATATATACCGAAGATAACTTATTAAAGATGTAACAATTCAGCTTAAAGTAAAACTATCAGAAAATTCATAGAAAGTGAACAGTTAACTTTTATACCAGTTTGTAATGTATGGCTGTTATTTGTTCATCACTTGAAACAGAGGAGTTTGAGGAAGCTTGAGTTTTTTTTTTTCTTCCCAGCAAAATATAATTAAACGGCAGTAGACACTATAGTTAATACAGGTACTACAATGTAAACCCATAGCAATGATTTCCCCACACTGTCTGCTCCTGCAACAAAACAGTAAAGAAAAAGTTGGTCAAACACTTAGTGTATTCAGATTTTATTAGAAGATTATATTCAGATATTTTTATAATTAAAGTCAATACATTAATCAACCAGTTTTACACACCATTGATGATCAGCTGTACAGTTTTAGGTTCATATGAGTGAGTGATGTAGCAGCTGTATGTTCCTGCATCAGTGTGTTGAAGATAGTTGAGTTTGATGGAGAAGTTTCCTCTCAGATACTCATCAGGGAAAGTTTCAGCTCTGTTCTTGAACTCGGAGTCCTGTAACGCTACTGAATCTTCACCCTTAACTATATCGTACACAATCTTGCTGCCATTCTGCCTCCAGTGCACATTAATGTCTTGAAGTTTAAGGTCTTGTGCAGATAAAGAGCACGGCAAAATAACAGAACCACCAATAACAGCCTCTACTGTGTCCTGCAGAGATACTGAAATCACACAAACTGTAAGTCCAAACACACAATCTGGCATTTATACATGATACATGAATGTATCTTTCAAATGTAGTGTGTTTCATGCTCACCTTTATCTATCAGCACTGCAAACACACAGATGTAGCAGCATCTGCAGAAACAGAACAAAAAACAAGTTCCTATGAATTCCTGTAACTCAACAAGTAGATCATGACACTAGTAATGTCAACAACATAAGTTTGATTCCCATGTAACATAGATGGAGTAGATGTTGTGAGAAAACATAAGGGCATTGAATATAACAGTGAAGATGTTTATTACCACATAGCAGTGACAAAGCACATGCAGCACCTTGAGTTCAATGAAACCGGAGTGAACCCCAAACATCCTAAAAGCAAACCTTTTATTACAGTTACAGTTTACTACCCTTAATGTAAATGAGTAACGGCTCATATTATTAGCTCATATTACTAACAGCTGTGTCTGTATGTTAATGAAGTTCAGACGCACAGTGTCCCACACCCATTCCCATTCGACACTGTGATCGGCCTAAATGGTGACTGACTTCTTTAAAAATAATTAAGCCACTTGAGCATGAGCATGATCAATTTAGCAAATGTTCATAAGGGGGCATATTCACCAATCTTACCCTACTAAT
>NW_015637313.1:0-193 GCF_001515625.1 Sinocyclocheilus rhinocerous
CTATTCTAGTCTGGCCGTTTCCTGAAGAAAAAAAAATCAGATCTATATGATTGTAATGCCAGGCCAGCAGAGGAAGCCCTCGCCCGAGTATTGACTGTCACGCTCCCTCTGCTGCCTCGTTGGTGACTTCCTGTTTGGCAGCCATAAAGCATGGCTTGCCCAAACACTCTCTGCGAAGTATTGCCAGTCTCAC
>NW_015637313.1:418-922 GCF_001515625.1 Sinocyclocheilus rhinocerous
TTCTGGATTGCCCTTTAAATAAACTTCTGCATATGGATTCTCACTCGGCTTCAGCCTCCTCGTTACAGAATACTTCGCCACCCATGAATCCAGCGGAAGTTTCGGAGCTACAAGCGGCGTTCGCCTATCAAAGCGAGGTACTCAAAGGCTACCAAAAACAACTTGAAAGCCTGCAGTCCGCCAATGAATACTTGACACATTATATTCGTTCACTTCCTCCACCCATGCCACAAACGGTAAGCCTTGCTATGCCTGATAAATTTGATGGTTCAGCGGATAAATGTAGAGGTTTTATCCGACAAGTAGAAATTTATTTTGACCACCAGAAAGACAAGTTTGCTTCTGATAACCAGAAATGTGCTTTTTTGATGACACTCCTTATGGGAAGAGCGATTACCTGGGCTGCTGCTGTCTGGGAGTTGGATTCTATAATTCGTACCTCTTATGAATACTTTAAATAACAGCTACGTGATGTGTTTGAATATCCCGCCGGGGGCAGGGATA
>NW_015637314.1:0-1225 GCF_001515625.1 Sinocyclocheilus rhinocerous
TTAGACCGCGTGTCTTGTTAAATTAGGATAACCGTTACATGTGACGGTTAAATTTGTTTGTCTCCTGCTGTAATGGTCTGGGTGTCTGTCCCTTTAAGACTCTGATTCGGGGTTTCCTCTGCCCCTGCACTCGTGTGTATATGCTGGGGGGAAATCACATTGTACTTTCTACCGTTTGGTTGCACCTTCCTTTAACATTAATACATAGGTTGATGGTGACCTGCATCGTGTGTTTCGTTCTTCCATAACGCACAATAGGTTACAATGTGACGACCCCGGGCTGGTAACGCACAATAGGTTACACTGCGTGGAACACTTGGCTGTTTTCCATATAGCTACAGTATCTACCGGAGCGGGGTTGCCACGCGGCTACAAAGAGATTCACAATTGCATTTTTCTAAATTGGCTTCTAATGGTTTCATTATGTAATTGGCATGGTACAAGTTCACCTGACAAATAAATTAAAATGATTTCAGAACAGATCTGAATCAAATATAAGTAGATTGTGTAGTCTAACGTTTCTGCAAATCTGCATCCAGGGCAGATCATACTTAAGTATCAATGAGCGGAGCAGGTGGCTCTCCATTAGGGATTTTCTGATTTCTGTCGGTCACTGGCTTAAGTTACAATGTGAATACAGGGGGAAAAAAAAAAACACCTTTTGCTAGCAGGGTGCGGCTCTTAAAAGCTATTATAAATCACCCTGTATCTTCAGAGTAAATTACAGAACTGACAAGTTAGTGTCAGTGCGTTCAGTTGCCCAAGTAGATTTGAGCAAAGTTAGGTCCTTAATGAACGAATAATTGAAAGTATGGGATTTCCAGAATACTCAAATATCTTAATACAATGCTTGATCATTAAATTTAGGCAATATTGCTAATTAAACTGGTCACTTGAAATTGGAGTCAGATTGAACTTCTAGTCGTGAGCTAGACTCAAATTGAAAAAGTCTTGATAAACTCAAGTGCAAGCAAAAAACCGAATACGCATTAAACCGTCGACCAGGCTGCTGGATTCTGCTGTTCTGGGCTGGCAGGTGGATACTTACAGACTGAACGAACGAACCACAGCTGCAGTGCCATTTTAGCACAATATAGTATTTTGATTCAGTATTGTCATTTCATTAAAATCAAGCCATGAAACGTATTTGCTAGAGATATTGGTTTATGCAAAAGACAAATTTGCGAGTGTACAAGTAGGCTTTAAGGAAAAAAAAAAAACCTGC
>NW_015637315.1:0-787 GCF_001515625.1 Sinocyclocheilus rhinocerous
CGGGTTTGCTATTTACATGGCGGAATTAAATTTTTCATTTTTTAAAATTTTTGTGTGCTGCTGCGCGTGTAATAAGCAAAGTGTATGCGCGTTGTGCACCCGCCTATAGGCGCATATTACTAATGCTCTCATTAAATAACAAAGAAAAAATATTGCACCAGACTTTAGACCAGGTTTAAGTTGTCTATGGCGCATTTTCAGTTTCTCAAAATAGCAACGCGCCAACAATGCGCCTGAACACACCTCTTTTTTAGACCAGCACGCCCATGGGCGCACATATGGGCGCAAATGCATTTGCTATTTAAACAACGTGGAGCAGGATGTGAAAATGACAACTGCGTCAGGCTGAAACTAACAAAAACACTTGCGCGCCTTGCGCCAGGTGTATGATAGGGCCCTTAGTGTCCTTGTGACGAAAATAGTATAAAAGTGACTATAAATGAACAGAGGTGATGTTTAGCTATGTTTAACAGACAGAATCAATTATTTACAATTCAGAATATTTTTAAATGTTTAATGAAATGATTTACAGCAATATAAGGGTGTTTAATTACTGTAGTTTTTGTGATTGTTTGTCACTTCACTTGTTTGTCAGCGGTGGAGATCAAACTGTTCAGATCCATCATGGATCAACCACAAACACCTGGAGATGACCATTCTTTTCCAAGACACAGGTATTTTGACTAACACATAAAATAAACTTTTATATAAAAAAAGTTTATTTTGTGTATAGTTTTTCTAGGTTTAATATTCATTGAAAACAATAAGACCATAAAGGCTCCAAAAG
>NW_015637316.1:0-1275 GCF_001515625.1 Sinocyclocheilus rhinocerous
GAAGGAAAAAAATAATAATGCATGGCCGCTTAGAACTTCCGTAGTTAACAGATTTATGAATATACGAATATAAGACAACAATATGTGTAAAAAAGTGTAGCAGTAACTATAACGGTACTAGCAGGTTCAGTTAGGTAGAGAGATTAATTGCTTCTGCTAACACTACTGAAGTCACTGAATGCTATATCTGTCTTAGAGGCCCCATCTTTTCCAATAACTGCCCGCACAACTCTGTGAGGTAAGTCCTCTTCCCTGGTTATCAGTCCTCAGGTATCACATGACCCCTTAAAATCAATCACACTCTACCAGACAGGAAGCCAATGCCTTGCTCAAACGGACACTCATGATGACACATGCCCCCACTTATGGTGCAACATCCCAATACAACGCTCACACACACACACACACACACACCATAGTAAAGTTCTAGCCAGACGGTGATTACTGCCTGCAAAAACTATGCTTCGACTGTTTCTTTATGAGCTGATAGTGTTGTCTTCGCTCAACTCATGTTGATAGAACCGATAAACTTCTAACAAAGCCCACTGTTGTATTATGAATCAGAATCAGTGTTGGCATCCATTAAAGAGGCCTGGACCAGATTGGAGTTCCTAAGCTAATAAATATTTCACATATACCATCTAAAACTGCAGGAAAGAGACAGAAGGGACACGCACACACTCAATGTCAGGATCCTCCCCACACCTGAAGCGTTTGACAGAGGTGGGAGTGGTTATTTTTTGAGTCAACTCACTTTAGCATGCATATTAATGGCTCTGTGAGACAGAATATACGTTTAGACCGAGGATATGAAGTTCAAGGCTCCTCAGATATGTATGCACAACATGTCCTTTAAGAGACAGGAGGAGGCCACTGCCTTCAGGAATAAATGAGACATCTGTCTATCTAAATGAGCTTAGCAAAATGGCATTCGATGCCAGGGCACTGGTGAGGATCACAAATGCATCGTCCAATCCTGGAATTCAATTTCATATCACTTTATATATTCTGTACCAGTTCATCTCCTGGCAGTAGGAAGTTGACAGGAGTCATTTGTGAAATTAATTACGAGAAATGCAAGGGCTCATAGGTCAAAGCTGATTATAATAATGGGGACAACACAGCCCTTAAGGGGTGAACGCTCAGTCTACAAATGTGTTCCCGTCATTTGTCCAACAGTATGATTGGTTGATAAAACATGAATGTTTACCATTCATTGTAGCGCAATTGCACAAGAAAAGATGACCTACAAGGGTGGATAAACATTCCTCCCCT
>NW_015637317.1:0-169 GCF_001515625.1 Sinocyclocheilus rhinocerous
TCACTCGCGGTGCCATGCGATGGTACTGGACATCGTTGGTGGACGTCCCACCGCTCCTCCGCCTCTTGGCGGACGGCGATGGCTCCTCCTATTGAGGGCAGCCGGCAGCTCCTCCCCCGTTCCCTGCTCCTCCCCAATCATGGCGGATGGCAGCAGGCTCCGGCCTCCT
>NW_015637318.1:0-675 GCF_001515625.1 Sinocyclocheilus rhinocerous
CCGCCAATTTAGAAATAGGGCGATAGTTATTTGGGTCTGCAGGATCTCCCACCTTTAATAATGGAATAACCATTGCATCCACATTTTTGGTATTTCATTGGAGGTGAGACTTAAATTAAATATAGTGGCTATAGGTTGTGCTACAAGATCAGCTGCCAATCGTAGGAAGTAAGGCTCAATTTGATCAATTCCTGGTGATTTTTTAGTATCTAAATTCTCTAGTGCTTTATGAACTTGTGCAGTAGTAATGGGCATAAAATTAAATGAATATGAAGTGCAGTTTTGAGCAAACTCAACTGTTTCCGTAGAAGTATAAACACCGAGTTAGTAGACTCGGAGGTTGAGCCAATTATGTAAAATAATTATTAAAAATATCTGCAATAACTTCTTTGTCCTTAACTTCAGTGTGATTAATGTCTAATTAATAATTAATAATATCAATAAAAACAAATATTTGTGCTTTTCTCAAATAAGCCTAAAGAAAAATAGGATGCCGCTTTCTGCCATCTGTTTCCTTTCGCGCAGCACAAAAATGAACCGAAACTCTGCATACTACTTGTGGCACAGTTTTTCGTTCATTTTCTTAATTTATTATTTAAGTAAAAATATATTTCTCGTATAGGCCTATTTATTCGTTCATATATATATATATATATATATATATATATATATACG
>NW_015637318.1:921-1317 GCF_001515625.1 Sinocyclocheilus rhinocerous
AAAATTATTGGCACCCTTGGTAGATATGAACAAATAAGCCTGTGAAAATATATCTGCATTGTTAACAAGTTAGATTTTTTTATTCCAAAAAGTACATTTTATTTACCTTTATTTATTTTCTGAAAGATCAAAAGGTAAAAATACAGGTTTATTTTCACAACCTTCTTTGATCATATTTTCTTAGGGTGCCAATATAATTCTGACCATCTCTCTCTCTCTCTAAAACAGCTGCTTTATGTATAACATCATAAATAATAATTAGCATGTTGCAAAACTGACAACAACAGCTGAGTGGAAGATTTTATGCAAGAATTCATTAAAAAGAGATTTCTAGGCATTTCTTTTCTTTTATTTTACACCTGATGTGTTCAGTTTACTTTGCTTACTTTGAAAAAG
>NW_015637319.1:0-5205 GCF_001515625.1 Sinocyclocheilus rhinocerous
TGAAGGATATGTGTGTTCATTCAAAGAAAGGTTTTCCTATGAATTTATTAGAGAAGAGTCCATTTTTATGGGCTTTATGTTTTTCCTATGGTTGAAAGATGGTGAGAGGGAGAACTCTCAACATGCCATTAGGTCGTAAAGTTTATCTGATCTGGCTGAGGGGTCCTGGTTGCCATGGTAACCAGAGGCCTGGGGTCGTCCCCAGACATGCTGGCACCCAGTATGTTTATTGGGTGAGGGGTCTGTGATTATTTGTTAATCTAATGATTAACAAATAATAAGATAAATAATCTTGATTTGTTAAATCTAATGAACAAATGTGTGTCTGATTGGTCCAAATGCTACATTACCTTGAGAGAGCAGGGAAACAAATGGAGAGAGGGATATGCTAATGATGGGAATCTATCCCTTGACGTGATTGGTTATTGAATTTTGTGACGTAGTAAACGAAGGCTGTTTCAAACCGCGTGTCTGGGACTGCCTTTGGGAAACTACAGTTTTAAGAAGAAAATACTCAGCAATGGTGTTGCAGGGGCACCCACACTTGCAGAAAGTTGTGTACGGTCAACACATTGGTGGTGTACAGTCTCTGTATCAATGGCAAGCTGGATGTGAGCTGGCAGACATTTGGTGCCTGTCCTCTCAGTGGATCTGAAGGAAAAGATCAAATAATTTTTGGCGTTGTGAATGGAATAAAAATGGCTGTTTAAATCTCTTTATGTACCAAAATCTTTGATGCACAGGTGTGGCAGTCAGTTTAGATCTTTACTGTGGAATTTGCTGTGAGACTTAAGAAAACATTTAAAATATCTGTATTTTTATCTATAAATTCAATCATTTACTGTTGTTTAAATTAAAAGTTACATTATTTTTAAAAAATGGTGTAAATGGTTTTCATTTATAAACTAAAACTGAAACTTCGACAAAAAAATTAATTAAAAAAACATTTTTGTCAATTGAAATATAATATAAAAAAACAAGAAATTAAAAACAAAAACTAGCAACAGTTATTAAAAATACTAACTGAAATAAAATAAAATGATCAAAAATAAATCGTTTTTGTAATCAATAAGCTCATGCCGTGGTGAAAAATATGACCTGTCGATGGAGTAAGTACATGACGTTTAGCTGAGGCTGACACCGATTGACAAATAGATGAAGATGGCAGGCATGAGTGATGGCTGGTAGGAAACGACAGAGCCCTGTTTGGGACTTTTTCAAATTTAATTATAAAACTGGAAAAAGCAAATGCATTGTCATGTTCAATCACAAAGATTTGTGGTGTTGAAATTAAGGGTGAAAAAATTCCACAAACCTGAAATTACATTTGCAAACCAATCATTGCAAAGAGTACAGATCCTTTCTGGGTGAAAGATTCGGAAAGGAAGGGTGCCAGCCGTAATAATTAAGTCAGTGACGGGGCTAGCAGCTCTTAATCTCAATTAGGCAAGCAACAGACTCTGACGTCGTACTTCCAGCGATCTGAGGTTTGGGCAACAAATTCAAATGAAATGTGAAAACACACTAGTGGATGTGTTTGTTGAGACTGGTATGTCCACTAGACTGTATGATTCAGTAGTGTTCAAAAATTTTAATGCTGCTCTTGACGGCAAATTCATCACTCCCAGCACTGCATGGATTCCCTGATGATTTGTTGATTCTGAAGTTGTATTTGTGAATATCATGCATTATAATCGTGGGCTTTGAACCTCTTTGAAGTTTTGATTGCGTATCTGTGAATTTGAATAATGGACATGGTCCAATGATTATTTTTGTGTATGGGTTCTTTCATTACTGTATCTGATTGCATGCATATGACCATGCATATATGACTGGCATGATATAACTTGTTTGTGTTACAGTCTGATCTCTTCTGATGTCGAGGAGCCTCCTGTTCAGCCTGGGAGAAAGAGGTGTCCTCACACATTTCCTGTGAGTTTATCTGTGACACATGCCACCACCCCTGCCCCTCTTAGAGAAACATCCGTGTCAACTCCACAAGTAAGGCGCAGGCAGTCAAGGGGCAAGTCCCCGGCAAGAAGACGGAATGACCACTCATTTGCTGGTGAGACAAATGGATGGCATGATATCACAAAGGAGGATGTGGATCCAGATTTGCCAAATTTTACACCAAAACGACCTCCAGGGCCTCAGATCCTTATGAGCAGCACCTACTCACCCATCCAGTTGTTTCAGCTATTTTTCACCAACTCTGTAATTGACACAATTGTCAGAAACACCAACAGGTATGCATCAAAAATGTCTGAGGCTGGGAAGAAGTTCCAGTGGGTTCCTTTGACTGCACAGGAGTTTTGTTCCTATTTAGCTTTGGTTTGGTTTTAGCAACATGGGATTGGTTGGCACAAAGACCATCGTTGACTACTGGGCAAAGAAAACCCTGTACAACTTCCCTTTTCCCCGATCTGTGATGTCAAGACCAAGGTTTCAAGCCATTTCTTGGAATCTGCATCTCTGTGATGTAGAAATGGATGTACAGAATTCCAGGAAAAAAGGAACCTATGGACTATGATAAGCTCTTCAAGGTAAAACCTCTGTACACAGACATTGTTCAATCATGCCAGACGTACTTCCAACCAAACAAACATCTGTCAGTTGATGAAAGAATGGTTGCTTCAAAAGCAAGGATGGGGATAAAACAGTACATGAAGGATAAGTCAACAAAGTGGGGCTATAAACTCTTTGTGTTGGCAGATTCAATCAGTGGTTACACTTGGAATTTTTTTGTGTATGAAGGAAAGAGCTCCATGGCCACTGGTAAAGGCCTTCGTTATGACTCCGTAATGACCCTGTTAAATTTTCCTCTTCTTGGCACTGGCTACCACATTTTCATGGACAACTTTTACATGAGTCCAACCCTGTTTTTGGAAAGCCCAGCCTGTTCACATGAATGGTGCCACATGCCAAAGACAAATGACCTCAGCAAGAAAGCCCAGAGAGGAACCATTCGTTGGCTCAGGCAAGGAAATGTCCTATTTGTGAAGTGGATGGACACAAGAGAGGTGGCGATGTGTTCCACAATTCACAAGGCATATGCGGGTGAGACTGTCAACAGGCGTGTGAAGAATGCAGAGGGTGAGTGGAGAATACAACAGATCCCAGTTCCCACAGCAGTCAAAGAATACAACAAATACATGGGTGGAGTCGATATGTCTGATGCCTTGATCGGGTATTACAATGTTCTTCAAAAAACAAGGAAGTGGTACAAGACCTTGTTTTTCCATTTCCTTGACATTTGTGTTGTAAATGGTTTCATTCTTCACCAGGAACTTTCAAAATCCCAGAAAAAGACACCGATGACACAGAAGACATTCAGGGAAACCCTTGTGTCTGAGCTTGCAGGCATTGCCACACAGCCCACACCAGCTCCCCCAGAGCCATTTGCAGCTTGTTCATCATCCACCACCAGCCACTGCATTCCACAGTACTTCAGCACGGATGCTACAAGTAAAAGGAGGGTCTGTGTTGTATGTAAAAGGGAAGGTAAAACATCAAAGACTCTGGTGTTTTGCTCAGGATGTGGTGTGGCTTTGTGTCCTCCCGCAACTGTTTCAAAGAATGGCACCAAGAGGAGGGACACACCTGAATAACTGAACAAATAGCTGTGATGTCCCTCCATGAACGGGAAGTTCTCTGGTCCCTAATTGATTACATGTGATATTTGTGCTGTGTGTATATAGTCTGAAAGTACTAAAATTGTACAGATAGTGTTTATAGTTTTATAGATGGTGTTGTATTTATCCACTGGTCCCTCCATGAACAGGAAGTTCCCTGGACCCTAATGATTACATGTAACTGTTTTTCATTCTTCATGCTTTTTCTAAAATCAAAAAAGTTTAAATAGAATAATATAAAAATAGTTTGAAATATGTTCAATTATAAATAAATAACAAAAAGATCTGTTTTCATGTTGCAGATCTCGTTTGTTGTCTACCCCATTACTTATTTATTGCATGTATTGTGTCTCTTTGAGAAAAAAATAATGAAACCTGTTTGGGAATACTTGTAAGTGCCTTTAACAAACAGTAAAAGATTTGTGGTGTAAAATTCTTTATAATAGCTTGTTTTTGCAGCCGGGACTTTGGAGACTCCAAAGAGACACTAAAAGTTCACTTTGCCTCCCTTTGGTTTCTTAGCTATAACTTTTGAAAGCAAAATGATAGACAAATAATTATTTTTTTCTGTGTTTGCTGACATCTAGTGGAATCAAATGAAACTTACAATAGGTAGCTGTGGCACACAAGACCAGAGTTATACACTTTCAAAAACAGGATTCAAAGGGAAAAAAAACAAGCGCCTATTTTTTGTGTTTATTTTGATATTGTGAACACGTATAATAGTTTTTATTACATTTGACACTTTATTTTGTTTTTCTAAAGGGTTTCCTTTAAAATGACACCAATATTTTGCATTTACTTCACTGTATGTGGGTAAGGGGAGCCATCAGATTTGGGTATGTACAATTTCAGGCAGAATTCCAAAATAACCCAAAGAGTTTAAGGGGTTAAACATGGTTGCTACATGTGCATTCAGTTGATCAGAAGTTTCTAGCCATGCAGCCTTTCTCTCTGGTTTTATGACAGCTGTACTTTATGGTTATTAGTAGAACATTAAAACATTACAATATAAAATTGCTCTTTAAAGCATTAAAAACACTAAATTAAAAATTTAAATAAATAATATAAAACAGACTATATTTTATATGATAAGAGCAATACACATTAACTCATTTGAGCTAGTAATCAGGGCTGTATTATCTATCTTACATTTGATTTACAGTTACTGCTATCATAAAAATAAATTTATATGTAGGTTCAAAATTCTACATGTCACATTTAATATCCAATGACAAATATTTTAGCAAACTGTATATTTTACTCAAAATTATTGCGCTTGCGCTCCATCTGTTTAGCGCACATGCGCCCAGCAGCGCTCGTTCACTTGTGTAAGCCTCGCCCACTCCTGACAGCAAAATGGATATATTTGCATGACTTTCTAACATTTACAGATGAAGAATATACCTGTGACATGTCAGTTATGCACTGAGGAAAACACAACATCTCAAATGCATTAAACAGCACAAATATATTCGCTGTTTATAATTCACCCAAAAATGAAACTTCTGTCATTAATTACTCGTTTCAAACCCGTAAGACCTTCATTCATCTTCAGAACACAAATGAAGAT
>NW_015637320.1:0-621 GCF_001515625.1 Sinocyclocheilus rhinocerous
TGAGCACAATGCGACGCGCGCTAGAATTTATGTCGGGCGCTTTTTAACTGTCCCCGCCCATCGAGAGCAGCGATTCGTCTTCCCGTTTGATTGACAGGACGACGCCAAATAAACATAAGCCTATACAAAACCTTGGTGTGTCGCTCGCGTTTGCTGTAGTTTTTGGGTTCATACCATTATGAAATAACATAGCCTACATTAATATATGGGTCATTGACGTATAAGGATTTTCAACAGGCCAATTTTAAAATACAAAAAATAATAATATCTATTGTAATTGTTCAAACATTAAGAATGTTGTGTACACATAAATTCATATTAAAATTTTAAATGAAGTGATTTTAGTGTTTTTTCATCTAGATGAATTGGCCATGGCCTTAAAAAATGTCATGTGGTGCGACCATGATTTATATTAAAATTAAATAATTTCCTTAAAATGCTTAACATTTTTTTAAAATGTTCTCAGTAATTAAAGTGTTTAGAAACAAAGTATTTGCATTTAATTTGAGTTTTTGTAAATAATGATCTCTTATTTTTGTTCTATAATTTCAGAGTTGCCTTCTTAAATGTAGTTAACAGACTTATTTTTCCTGTAAATTGCATAAAACTGATAAAAATGTT
>NW_015637320.1:753-935 GCF_001515625.1 Sinocyclocheilus rhinocerous
TTTTAATTTAATACAGTTATTGCTATTATTGGTCGCACCACATGATGAGTGGTCGCTCCAAATGACACAAAGACCTTATATCATTAAAATCTATTTAAAGAGACATGTGTGAAAAGTGCAGCATGTGGCATTAACTACAGGCATTTCTTTAGCCCCAGTTATTTCTGTACTTTGCCCAATAT
>NW_015637321.1:0-517 GCF_001515625.1 Sinocyclocheilus rhinocerous
TGAACTGTATCCAGAACTGGTCCACAATATTTTGGCAGTGGCGCCTGCCACTCAAGGCCGTGCCTATCTCCTGGTGCATAGGCCACCTGAGGAAGTGAAGCATCCCGCCGCCCCATAAGGAGAAGGTTAGGTGTGACAGGATCAACGTCAGCGACATCTGTTGAAATATATCAACTCTTTGCCATCCTTTCTCCACTTATGCCGATCCTGTAAACTTGGGAGGTAATCTCGGATGAAGGCAGTCCAGAAATGATCCGCCAACACCTGGCTGTGTCTCCATCTGCGTCTTCCGAGAAGGTTGGTAGAGTCAAATAAGACTTGAGGTAGGGAGGCATCGCGACGGCCCATAAGGAGTAGGTTCGGAGTCACTGGGTCCACGTCTGCAACATCGGAAGATACATAGCCAAGAGGCTTGGCATTTAGAATGCCCTCAACCTCTACTAACAAGGTCTGCAGCACTGGCTCTGGCACCGTTTGCTCTCGCAGAATGACACGTAGTGCAGTCTTTACAGATTTG
>NW_015637322.1:0-993 GCF_001515625.1 Sinocyclocheilus rhinocerous
GAACAAGTACAGAAAAGTCAAGACAGACTGATAAACCTTTACATAGAAAGATCAGATGTGAATATTTAACAACAGCTTTGACAGTTGCAGTTTATTAAGTGTTGGACATTCAAAGCAATACAAACTTGTGCGAAGGGGCTTTTACATGCATTTAAACACTCGTCAAGCACTTTAACACTAAATGTGTAGATATACGGTAGACAAAACAGACAAACTGCTGTTTATATTTGAGTTTCAAACAACTGTGAGAACTGAGATACATACATACATACATACATACAGGTACTAGAGAAACACTGCACTCGGTTTAAGGTCAAACCTCCAATATAGAAAAGATAACAGATCTTGTTTATCATCCTGTTTATCATTGGCTGTTAAATGCCCAAGTGACCAACCAATGGAACATATTTATGGTTTTGGTTAGAGCTTCAGTTGGTTGAGTTTACAGTCTGTGTAGTTACACTGTGCAGATTTCTGCTAAATACAAAAACTATATAACAAATATATATTGATATATAAGAATATCCTGAATTTCAGGGAAAAATACAAGTCCCCAATAAACAAAAACAACTTTTTGTTTGCAACACCAGCATCAGGGTTCGTTCATGTGTTCATTAAGGGTATCTTCACAGGGATTGAGGATGTGACCTACTTAAACTCTGTTCGTATATATTACTCTGTTCTGTCCAAAGATACAAGGACGCAACCTATGTAAAATGTAACAGTATACAAAATAAAATACATAAATAGTCATGAATGTGTCATTTTATCTCTGATGACTGACAGAAAATATTTTAAAAAGTTCTTGTCATTTCACATGAAATCTTACTCTTTTTTTTGGCAAATGTCATGTCTGATAATATTCCTTCTACCAAATCACTGGTCTAGCAGGTTTTTACAGAAATCCCAACCATAGAACATGAATGAGTCAATAACATTATAACAGAAACTCATGCCAGGACAAATTCTGACTGAAACAAATCAAGAAATACA
>NW_015637323.1:0-1284 GCF_001515625.1 Sinocyclocheilus rhinocerous
AATCTCTGATATGAACACTGAGTTTAGTTTAAGGGGCCAGTAAATGAGAAGTATTGTCATAGGGAAAGGAGGTTTACATTTAAATGCAAGACATTCAAACGAAAACAGTGTTGGCAAAGGGAGGGGGCATAGCTCTACTTGTTGTCGATATATTATAGGCCACCACCACGACCAGTAGTGTGGGCTTTCTCCAGATAGCTGTAACCGGGGGGGCAGACTTCATGTAATGTTGAGTAGACCTCTGGCTGATGCCATGTTTCTGTTATGCACATAAAGTTCAAACTCTTTTCCATGATATGGTCTTGTATAAAGAATGATCTTTTCCATGATATGGTCGTGTATAAAGAATGACGTGTGTCACACTGATTGTGCATTAAACAGTTCCATTTTGAGCATTGGTGAAGTAATCAATCTCTGTAGAGGCCGTAGTACACTGAAATCCACTCCACATTTTATGTCCTGCTTTTATTGTAAAGCAATCTCACGTTATTTCCAATGCGGTCCAGCTTAGCATTGTGAAATCTCACAGTGATTCCCTTCTTACTCACACCGAAAGCGATGTTGCTCTGATGACGTGACAAACGTGCAACATCGGTCTAGATCAGGGGTGGCGAACGTCGGTCCTGGAGAGCCGCAGCCCTGCAGAGTTTTGCTTCAACCCTAATCAAACACACCTGAACAAGCTAATCAAGGTCTGAACAGTTACTAGGAAGCTACAGGCAGGTGAGTTTTCATTAGGGTTGGAGCTGAACTCTGCAGGGCTGCGGCTCTCCAGGACCGGAGTTCGCCACCCCTGGTCTAGATAGATGGAATCCTCAAGGCAGAGCAGCCAGGCTGATGGTAAACAAACTTTCAACGGGAACTTCTGTGGATGTTACTATGTGACACTGTCACACAGGACACATGTTTTAACCTGCTCAATATACTTTTTATTATTTTATGTATATTTGAGTTTTAATAGGTTTCATGTTGTCTTAGCCATTTTATTCCTCTTAACCATTTTAATGTGTGTATGTCTTTAAATGAGTTTGGGTCTGCCTGTCATGTGACTGATCACATGACAGGAAGTAGGAAATGGACAGCATAAAGGAGGCAGCATGTCAAACAAGCATGGTCGTTGCTCTCATTACGACCAAGTGGTGATCACCTGAAAACTGGAATAGTGGAGTTACCTTTGTGGACTTACCTTTCCAGCACTTTGGATTAACACTACAGTGGACTTTTGTATATAACCTTTCAAGCACTTTGGATTAACACTACAGTGGACTTTTGTATATACACCGG
>NW_015637324.1:0-1956 GCF_001515625.1 Sinocyclocheilus rhinocerous
TCAAAACATCTATCTAGACAACAACAATTAAGAAGTGGAACACAAAAAATAAAAGTCTTTAAAGGGATACTCCACCTGTTCCCATATGACTTTCTTTATTCATATCAATAAATAATGCAAATAATCAAATAATGCAACCGTCGAAAGACAACGCTTCAGGAACTATACAGTAAAGACAACAGTAACATATGCAATGTGCAAGAGATACAATAAAAATTTATTATTGAGCACTACTTAAGTTGAAATAAAATTGTAAGGAGTAAAAAGTAGTTTTTTTCTTCAGAAATGTATTGAAGTAAAAGTACAAGTAGTCAGTTTAACCCTTGTATTATGTTTTGATTTTGGAGCTGTCTGAAATACCATAAGCTGTGATTTTATTCTTGATATTTTGTGACTTTTTCTCATTTAGGGCCATGAACATGTCTAAACAAGTTGTGTTCCAAATTTGAAGTTGAAATTAAAAAATTGAGGTTCCTATACAATTTTGTTTAGGCGTTATACCAAAACTAGCCACCGGGTGCCACTCAAACTCCATTGAATTTTTTTTTAATGCAATTTTTCTGTCCGAAATCACAAAACCACCACCAAATATGGAATCTTGAGACTCAGACCTTTCCAACGATATATAGTTTGTCATGATTAGATATGAATTTAACTGTAATATAGTAATATAGAAGTAAACTTCTGCCAGCGGGATGGTGACAGTTAAGGGGTTAAAAAATTTTAAACACATTTAAAAAAAAATCATACTTTTTGATATCAATTGTTTGTACTGTGTGACAAATACTGATATTAAAATTGTTCCGTTCATACCTGATTCCTTCTTGTTTTTAATAATGTGATATTTTGGGAATTACTTTGAATGTCAGTTTGACCCGCTCCATCAGAAATCGAACATAATACAAGGGTTAAATTGTACTTGAATAAAGTACAAATACCCCAAAATAATACTTAAGTACAGTAACCAAGTAAAATTACACCCCTGCTTCCAATAGTGTCTGTTCAATCAGTCAAGCGTCCTCAACTAAGCAAGCCAAAGGAACCCAAACTCCATCGGAGAAAAAACCTTGGGAGAAACCAGGCTCAGTCGGGGGCCAGTTCTCCTCCGGACGAAACCAGCATGATGTGGTTTAAGTGCAGTCAGGTAAAAACAGGGAGACACAGACCTGAGCATCTTGGAAAGCGTATCGGCCGGGATCCTTGATGTTCTGCGTGGTTTTGTCGTAGCTCCTGGAGTCGACGTTGATGGCACTCGGAGCCCCAGGGGCCAGAAACTCATCCCAGATCTCCTGCACCCTGCTGGGAACCTCCCGGATCGGACGCTTCTTCAGCTCCTGCACCGCCAGCCAGAACCTGCACAGATTTGACAAAAAAATATTTCAACATTTCAAAAAATTATTTACATTAAAAACATAAAAAAATACATATTAATGTAATATAGTTGGGTGCAATGCAACATTTACTTTTTGTTTATTTATTTAAAAATGTAAATAAATAAATACATTTTAATATAATATAGCCAGATATAATGCAACATTTACTTTTTGTTTGATTATTTAAAAATGTAAAATAATAATAATAATAATAAATACATTTTAATATAATATAGCCGGATATAATGCAACATTTACTTTTTGTTTATTTAAAAATGCTAAAAATGTAAAACAAATTTTTAATACAGTCTAGTTGGATGTACAACAATTTTATTAATTATTTAAAATGTTTAAAATGTAATACTTTTTTATTATTTAAAATGTTACAATTTAATACATTTGAATATAATATAGCTGAATATGATGCAACATTTACTTTTTGTTTATTTATTTAAAATTTTGAAATAATAATAATAATAAATACATTTTAATATAATATAGCCGGATATAATGCAACATTTGCTTTTTGTTTAATTATTTAAAAATGTAAAATAATAATAATAATAATAAATAAATTTTTATA
>NW_015637324.1:3002-3163 GCF_001515625.1 Sinocyclocheilus rhinocerous
TGATGCTGAAAATACAGCTGCGCATCACAGAAATAAATTACAGTTTAACAGAGATTCACTTAGAAAACAGCTGTTTTACATTCTAATAATATCTCACTATTTTTACTGCATTTTTTATCAAATAAATACAGCCTTGCTGAGCACAAGAACAAAAAATATAA
>NW_015637325.1:0-5700 GCF_001515625.1 Sinocyclocheilus rhinocerous
TAGCGCGGTATTGCGATATTGCGGTTATCGCGACAGCCCTACCTAGTAGCAAGTAATCTAGATATCCACAAACAGAATTTTCTTATATTTTCTGAGTTAAATAATAGGCTAAATAGCACATGATCTGCCTCTTGCATGCAAAGGTACTAAAAATATTAAAGCTAATATAGAAATTCAGAAAAAAAGAAAACCTAGCAAACCATACTACTCAAGTAGCTAGTTAGTGAACAAATAGTTAAAATAGTAAAGCTAACATAAAAATTAGGAAAAAAGTCTAGACAAGCTAGCCTACCACACAATTTGACTAGTTAGTTAGTGGACAAATAGTCAAAATATTCAACCTAAACAAATATTAGCAAAAAATATATATATAAACTAGCCAACTACATTCTTCAAATAGTTAGTTAGTGGATAAATAGTAAACAAAACAAAAAAAATTGGGGGGGAAAAACTAGACAGCCACACTACTTAACTAGCTGGTTAGTAGCAAATGAACTGGAAAAAAATGAAGCAATCTGTGTTTGGTCACAACAGTTCCATTATATCTAAGTGGGCTGTTCTAGACTAGACATCATGCAGATAGTCAAATGACTGGCTCTGTGAGACACAATAAAAAGACTCTTGAAGAAACTATTGTTCATCCTAAACTGTAGAAACTCAGTTATTTGCAGTTCCTATGAACTCTTCAATGCTGACATAAAAACCAACATCTGAATTCCTCAGTGACACAGCAAAGCCAATAATTCTCAGAATGTTGGTGAGATAAAAACTGGACTTTGGATATTAAATATTTGTCTAATAACTGAAAAATAAGACTGATATTTACCGCTGAGGAACTCATTGTTGCTGCCCCAGAAGTCTGCAGCTTTGGACGGTCTGCTGTAGACCTCATCTCTGTTAGCAGCCAGAATAAGCCTGCATAAAAAAAAAAGATGAAGGTGACATCACACAATCTCTTTCACAGTATCCTTCCTATACAATCATACTCATAACATATAGTTTCTATAATAACACACATCACTATAACAGACCACCTTTAGAATCATCCTTATAGTCTCATAAATAAATACATAAAAAAAATAATAAAAAAAACTGTAATGGTGTGCTTTGCAATGTGCTACCCGTAGTTAATGGACATTGTGTTAACCAATAAAGGGTTGATTTTTAGTCAGACTTCCTGTGGGGAGAGGGAGAGATGGAGGCTGGCACTGTTGAATGGGCTCATAGGTCACATGTGCACCTAAATGTGTTTATCTCAGGCTGATCCCAGGAGAGCGCTGGATGCCGTGCCAGCTCCACACCTAAGGCCCAGAGAAGGCTCAGCTGTGATGCTGAAAGCTGCTGTGTGTGGCTTTATTGTCTCTGCTCAGGCCTGATGCTCTGTAGAAGCCTCTCTGTCATTAATATCCAGTGTAATGGAATATTTGTTTATATCTTTGCATGTTAAACTAAGTAATTTGGGGTTTATGAGATGTCAGGCAGCTGGGAAATGTCAACCATACATTCTGCAAGGATACCTTTTTTTAAAATGAATTTAAGAATTATAAATCTATAGGCAACTATAGATCGAAAGGATTGAAAGTTAAAGGGATAGTTCACCCAAAAATAACGACTTTATTCAACAATTTCTTCCCTTCCGTGTCAGTTTTCGACGTGGGTTCACGAGAGCACCACAATATCCCTTTAAACACTTTTGAGTAGTGGTCGTTCCATACGGATTTCAATACTGATGGCTGATGTCAATATTTTAGAGATCAGGGTGGCTGATATAAAGCTGACATACATACATACATACATATATATATATATATATATATGAAAGCACGCCATTTCATTTAAATATAGTAAATAACATGCTATATAAATGAAGTAATTTATATTTATTTTACATAATTTATGCTTAATTTGAAAATTAATTATTTAAACTTGCTCAAAGTAAAGCTCTAACCTTTAGGTTTGCAAAAATGGAAGTACAACAATGAATGTAAAATGAAATGGCTCAAAACTCTCTCAACACTGGCTCCGGGCCATCCTTAAAATTCTGTCAAACTCTAGATAGAGCTGACTGTCAGCTTATGCACCCATGCACGTTCTTAATATTAAACCCTCTAAATTACCTATCCGAAGTAAAGAAACTAAAATAAAATACAATTCTCGAACCTAACTACCTACTCCAAAAACACAGATCCAAACGTTACAAAAACAAAAGATGGCGTCTGACTCCTTACTTTCCCAATAACTATGTACAATATTCACAATAAATATTTACAAAGAAACATCAAGTTCAGAGGGAGAATCCAGAATCAAAATCGTACAACAGGCAAGGGTCGGGTAAGCCAGATTACCGTTACACAAAACAATGAATATCCAAACAATCTCTCTCAGCATACAAATGGGGGTAAAACAGCACAAGTGCTGCACCAACAAACAGCATGGTTCACAAAATGGCCACCACCACCACACCCCCCCTTGAAGGAAATGCTGTCATCTCTTTTAAGGGGGAGAAGACCAATCAGAGGACGACATCAATGAGTCTGCAGGAACCAATCAGCAGCAACCTGGGCAGACACACACAAACCAGCAGAACAAAACACAACAAAACTATAGGGTCGTAACAGTGGGTCATTAATGTAAACACAGTCAGTTGAGTGAATGTAAACTGTCAGGTCAAAGAAAAACAGTCAAAAGCTCTTTGCGTTAAGCCTTGAAGTCAAAACGCAGCTAATTTTTCAGGGGCACAGGTTTATCATTCTGCCTTCCTGTGGCCACGCTTACAGAAAAGGCAAAACTTGCACTAACTGCTTAACATCAGCATGGAGAGTCAAATGTCCACTGTATTTCCAGCCTGTGGAACCTGACAGGCTGACAGAGAAGAAGAAAATCGGAGAGACAACGAGTGATGAAATATCCTGGAGGCTTCGCAGATTGATCTGCAATGGGTGATGCACCCCAGGAATATGTGCTCTGTACTGGAGACAGCTTGCAAAGCAGAAAAGCTCCTCTCCATCTGAAAACAACTTACTGGCTTGACAATGTCAATTACGCCAGACCTTGGGCAAGGTTATCACCCTCTTTGTCAGCCTAAATGGAGAGATATTCTTTCTCACTGAAACAGAAAAATGGCAAAAAGATGACTGGACACAGCAAGACCTGAAAAGAAGTCAAGGGCAGATGAAGAGGCAGTTATGGGAGAGCAGAAGGGAGTCCCTGAGTGATGTAGACAGACAAAAAAATGTGATAGATAGATAGGGAGAGTGAGAATTATTGTTGTGCTGGATGTTCAAATCAGTTCCTTCTGGATACTCCCACCCTATATTTTTTCTCATTGAATATTTTCCTTCATTTTTAAATAAACTAACATTTAACGTGTGTGGTCGGTAAGATATTTTAAATGTTTTTGAAAAAAGTCTCTTATGCTCATCAAGGCTATATTTATTTGATCACAAATTCAGTAAAAGAGTAATACTGTCAAATAATAAAATGTAATCCACATTATATTAATATAATTAAGTTGAATGTATAGCAGTCATTACTCCAGTTATCAGTGTCGCATGATTTTTTTAAAATCAATTTTGCTGCTTAATATTGTGGAAGCCATAATACATTTTAAAGGATTTGTAATGAACAGACATTCATTCAAACACAGCATTTATTTAACATAAAATCTTTGGAACAATGTAAAAAGAATAAATGCAAAATTTTTCTGACCCCAGACTTTTGAACGTTAAGGTAGGCTATATTTATTTGATCACAAATTCAGTAAAAGAGTAATACTGTCAAATAATAAAATGTAATCCACATTATATTAATATAATTAAGTTGAATGTATAGCAGTCATTACTACAGTTATCAGTGTCGCATGATTTTTTTTAAATCAATTTTGCTGCTTAAAGGGGTCATATGATGCGATTTCATTTTTTCCTTTCAACACATTTCATTACACCAAATACACAAAATAATGTTCTTTTTAGCAGCATCATATGACCCCTTTAATATTGTGGAAGCCATAATACATTTTAAAGGATTTGTAATGAACAGACATTCATTCAAACACAGCATTTATTTAACATAAAATCTTTGGAACAATGTAAAAAGAATAAATGCAAAAGTTTTCTGACCCCAGACTTTTGAACGTTAAGGTATATGTCACATTATGGAAGTAAAATGGGTTACAAATAGCAATTCACTGACTTTAAGAAGACATAGGCATTTTAGCATAAAAGAAATGGCACACCTCACCTTTAAAGGTTTCCTTGAATTTAGATACTTCAGAAATAGACTTAAATGCCAAGTATACTTCCGTATGTTGCATTTCAAAGTAATTTTTTTATGACTCCCATATAAACAGGAATTTCACTGCACACTCACACACTTCTACTTTCTTAATATACATAGTGAGTGTTTCTCAAGTTCAGTGTCTGTTTCATATCATCATGTCCATGTTAGCATCATGGTAGCAAAGCATCATGATAATCGACTAAAAAATTGTCATATTTTTAACATCCACGTTATCAAGGAAAGAGACATGAGCACCATGGCAATGCTAAGATATGTCAAGAGTATGACTATCAGATCTAGGTTATACTGTGTCTGAAACAGCTGCACACTAGCAGAAACAAAATTAATTTTATCCAAACGATCTGTAGCTAAAATTTCAGACTATGTTGTATTTCAGGATCTTTCAGCCTCTCCGACAGGCTCCATCTGTTCCAAAGATAAAATATGACCGCTAAGTGGATCTATTTTAGTGACATCAAAGTCATCACAACCATATATACGTAAACTGACCCAGACCTCCAGCCTGTTTTCTCTCAAAGGGCTGCTGGCTGGGAATGTGAGGTCAGAGGTTAACATGACGAAGATTAAATGGTTCCAAAAAGAGGGTTTATTTCCAACAACCACATGCGATGTTGGTTTTGAACTGTAATGAACTTTGCAATAATTGTACACTTCGTTTGGGTATTGTGACAGAAATCCTCATTAATCTCAAAGGCATTCTGTTTTTAAGATGGATTAAAGGGATAGTTCACCCAAAAATCTCACCCTCATGTCGTTCTAAACCCCTAAGACCTCTGTTCATCTTCAGAACACAAATTAAGATTGTTTGATGGAATCTGAGAGCTCTCTGACCCTCCATGCGGATACGCTGTTTACGACGTTTACGCTTTGATTTGAACGAAAACAACGTATCCGCGTGGCACAGCTGACACAAAACAGCATACGCAATTTACGTTCAGTGGATACTCTCCAAAATGGCGCTAGGGTGACGCGGAGGAGACGAATTGTTGAATAAAGTCGTTACTTTTTTTTCTTTTGCGCTCAAAAAGCATTCTCGTAGCTTTGTAAAATTATGGTTGAACCCCTGATGTCACATTAATGCCACTGACCTGAATGGGGTCAATGGGGGAATTTTTTTTATGCCAAATTGTAGCTTCTGTCAGTGAAATCCGCTGCAGAGGTCAGTGCTAATGACATGACATTACAGTTGAAGCCTACAGGTGCATCTAAAGAAATTAGAATATCGTGGAAAGGTAAAATTTTTTTGTAACTTATTTCAAAAAGTGAAACTTTTATATATTCTAGATTCAGATCATGGTCAGCAAACCACTTGGAAGTGGTTTTGGCACTATGGGCAGGTGCTAAAATTCTGCTGGTAAAGGAAATCAGCATCTCCATAAAGCTTGTCAGCAGATGGAAGCA
>NW_015637325.1:5730-18082 GCF_001515625.1 Sinocyclocheilus rhinocerous
TTATTTGATATGATATATATATATATATATATATATATATATATATATATATGATATAGCCTAAAAATCACAGTTTTCAGAAAAATACAAAATTAAAACATTTTTAAATACCCCTTAGATCTGCTCAAGCACTCCATTGGGTGTACATACTCCTTGTTGGAAATCACTGGTCTAGGTGGATCCAAGCAAATTGTAATGTTGCTAGGTTACAGGATGCAATATAAACAGAAATGCACTCTGTATTCTGTAATATTGTTAACACATTTACCTGATTTTAGTACTTAATTATAGTACATTTTGGCACTGTTTTGTAAACAAGTTGATGCCAAGTTGATTCCTAAATCAGAGGAACCAATGCACCGCAAGACAACCTTCAAGACATAGTGTCACTGATTAGATTTTACATCCGGGGTTGAGTCATGTGACTCTGAACCACTGTGACTGACTCAATATTAGATAATCAAATTACAGCTTGCTGGGCAATAATCCTGATTAGCGTACCGTGTTACAATCTGACAGTATTAACAAAAGTAACCTCTCTGCAGTGAAGGGGAAGGAAGACATAGAACACTAGCACATGCAAATTGATTACATACACATGATTCATAGCTCACCAGGCAACGGCTATTGACAAAAAAAAATGTAAATACTGATTTTGCTCTCTCTAGCTCTTTAGAGACTCCTGACATTTGGCAAACCCTGACCTAGAGGCATATCCTTTAGGGACTGAGAGCTTAAAACTGTGGTAGAGGTCACCTGGGCCTAGTTCATCAGCTTGGTACGCCACAACACTATTGCAGTACTGCACATTCATTGTTTTTCTGGCCTTTTACAGTAAGTGCACACCACAGCTTAAACAAAATTATAGGTTAGACTAAATGCAATGATGAAATAAAGCCACATGGGATTTAATGTAACATTAATGTAAATAAAACAAATCATTTTCCTGAAACAAAAACACCAAAGTTCAAAAGTTTGGAGTCAGTAAGATTTTACTTTCATTTAGCAAGGATTCGATAAATTTATCAAAAGTGACAGTAAAAACTTTCTTACAAAAGATCTATTTCAAATATTTTTTTAAACTTTCTATTTATCAAAGAATCCTGAAGAAGAAAAAAAAATCAGTTTTTAAGCAGCAAAACTGTTTTCTACGTTGATAAGAAATGTTTCTTGAGCACCAAATCAGCATATTAGAATGATTTCTGGAGGATCATGTGAAACTGAAGACTGGAGTAACGGCTGCTGAAAATCAGCTTTGTCATTACAAGAATAATTTTTTTTACATTTTAAATATTTTAAAATAGGAAACAGTAAGTTTTAAAATGCAATATTACTGTTTTCACTGTATTTTTAGTAAATGCAGCCTTAAACAACTTTTAAGAAACTAGAATTATTCCAAACTTTTTACCAGTAGGGTGAGCGTGATTTCACCAAGTACAACATCCTTGTTGATCCTGGAACAACATTCCAATCAACCAGTCAGAATTGAAGGATAACTTAGGATTGAAGGATTGATTTAGGCTTATGATCAGGGTTAGGTGCTTCTACACCCTTGTTAATCAGCTATCATTTCACACTGATTTTAGGAATAAATTATGGGTAGGGTTAGGTTTAGGGGTAGGGATTGGGTTAAGTCTATATTTTTGGACAGTAATTTTGATCCAGGAACATGTCTTACTTGGCAAAATCACAGCGACTAATAATACTCCCTCTTTTCCTGGACACTTCCGTCTGTGGAATAAATGAATCATGGCTCACTGTGAGCATTTATACAATGTCATCGGTAACTGAAAACGTTTGCTTTTCCATGATTCAGCATCTACTGGACAGTGTCAAAACAAGTCAAATACGGCCACATTAGCCAGCGCTACAATAAATGAGTGCACCTTCAAAAGCTGAAATATGGGCCAAAAGATTTTGCTTTACATGCCAACACTTTATACTTTTTCAGCATTTATTTAAAAATGTTTTCTGACAGTATCAAACAACATCTTGTTCCCACACATGTGCAAGAACTTTCCCTATCACGATTTGCACTGACTGAACGCATAAACAATAAAGCTTCTGGGAGCAGGTGCACTACCTGTAGGCATTTTTGGATGCAGGCCGAGGGTCAAACTTCAAGAAGATGATGCACATGAGGAGGTTACTGATGGCAGGAGTTTTCAATCTCAGTGAGGTCAGAGGTCAGAGCTGGGACGTGCTATGTGCTAGACGAACAGATGAAAGAGAGAATAAGACAATGAATTTTGGATGAGAGACAAAAGCTGTGCTTGTAAGCACAGGGGACAACCTTGAAGGGGATCAATCAAACTATTCCAGCAACAGTTCTCGCATCTAACAAAACTCAATCTGAGGATAAAATGAAACAGTAATCGAATAGAGAAACGGTATTAATATTTCAGACCACATGGTAACAATACAACCATGGTCTCCTAAATATCTTACTAAACATATTGTGCTGAACAGCAATGAAGACATGAAATACACATTTGTTGTGATGTGGAACTAATCGATATTGAAGAACATTGTAGAATCCAGCCGCTTTACACTGAAAACATCTTGGCTTATGAACACAGACATGAAAACAGTCATACACCGTCACGTCACAAATCATATCTTGCACTATTTTGGCATAATCTGAGAGTGTTCAGATACATAGGTAACAATAAGCGGTTTAAGATAATATTATGTGTATAAATGTATGCTATTAGACATAGATTAACTAGCTGTCTTTGATCCCCAGTGTGCTTCATTCATAGAGAATGATCCAGTAGGTTTAAAGTCAGGCTTGTGTCAACTGAGAGATGCAGTCTGACAGCAGGCTAGCAGTAGCCTAACAACCTTGCTAACCGGTCGGATAACTTGAAGATAGACAGCTAACAAAAACGAAATCGAACTGGTTTTCTCTTTCGTTTATAACAGGTTATGTGATATGTTACTTACGGATCCATGTGTTGTCAATGATCACAATTCATTCATTGTGCCGCTACTGTGAGAGGCAACTTAGAGCACAGGAGGCTAACACACTGTACAAAGGGCTAAACCAACTTCGCATTGACGTCTGTAGAGAAGTCCGGCGCTGATTGGCTAAAACCAGACCTGAAAACGAGGACAGGACCGCCCACAGCATTGCAACCGTTCACAAAACAGTTTATGTTCTTTGTTCAAACATAATCTCATTTAGAAGTTAATAGAAACTGAACCCGGATCAGAATCCTAGTTTCTGGACTATTCTGATTATTGTTTATTAAATATGCAAATAATATTCAATATGATTAAATTAATACATATTGATTCAATATTCCATTATAAAAGACAGATATAGACAGATTAATAATAACTCATTAGTCCGTGTACCATCATTCTATCATTCTTCAATCATTCTATATCTGTATGGTGTAACCTGCTGAGGTGGAGAAAATCAAAATAAAGTGAGGGAAAAAGATATTAATAATAATATAATCAGTTGTTATATTGGAGCAAGAATGAACTAAGTTTACAATTTTTGTCATCGATTTGAATTCCAACACTGTTGTTATTGAATATGATTATTATGGAAGAGATTTGTTGACAGTGATGTAATCATTGAAAATGAAGGCATTCACCAATAAACAAGGGTATCTTTAATTATATTTCAAACAATACTGATACTATACTCTCAAATAATACCACTCTTTATTATATTGCCAATGATATTAAAACTGCATCTAATATATGACAACCAAAGAATAGGAGTAAACTGACTACCCCCTCATTATCTTATTGGAAGTAGAAATAATAGAAATTAAAGAATTATTATTTTAGATTATAACAGTGATATATATATATATCACTGTTATAATCTAAAATTATAATTCTTTAATTTCTATTATATATATATATATATATATTATTGATGCTGATGTACACTTTATAGCCTGCTACTGATGTTTGCTAATTTATTCTTTTTTTTTTTCAGTTTTGCTTGTTCAGTATACATGGATTTGTCTATTTAAAAACGTTGCAATATTTCTGTAGAGTGTGTACGAGAGAGATGCGCTGTAATCAGTGCACTTGTAGTAGTGTGCAAAGCCAGCCTTGGAAGAATCCAATAACACTGAGAGGGTTTTTGTTGTCTACACTGGAAAGCATCGTCGCATTTTACAAGTCCCGTTTTTACAATTAAGCTGAGGCATTTCCTTTGAATAATCACACGACTGATTCGAAAAAGTAAGCAGTGATTTTTTTTTCGCGGAGATGCTTGAAGCTAATCGTGGAATCATCCGCTGATACAGTTGACAAGTTGAACGAGTGTGCTGCTGCTGCTGCTGTCCCTACAACTCACTCACAGAGAGCAGACAGGTAAGATTCTTCTTCGCCGCTATATCCTTTATCTATATGATCATTTAAACTCGACATTTAGAAACTTACTTCGCAACCCCAAAAGGCTACCTGTGTACTACTACTGCATTCGCGTTCACTCGTATCTCAACTGATCGAGCGATTCGCGTATTTACTCTCTTATCAATTGAGAGCAGTTGCTTGGTAGTAGTTACACATACATTTAGCTCTAGTGCGTTTGTAGATGTCTCATCATGAGCGTTTACTTTAAAGCATTTGAAAATGCATCACTTGTCTACAATTGATATGTATCTACGTTGTTTTGAGGCACGCGCGTCATGCTTGATAGTAACACGCGCGCACAATGAGCTGCTAGTGAAATGCAGCCCTTTAATTTGACCGTGGTCGTTTTGATTATGATTATGATGCAGAAGGAAGCGTTTATCAGTGTTCTCACACCCAGAGCAGCAAATTAAGGGGATTATTTGGAATAATGCGCACAAATCTAAATAAAGTGTTTCTGATTTGGTTACACATGAGGACTGAATTGACCATTTAAAATACGACCCGAGGCTTCGGCATCTGTCAGAAAGGGTGATCCTGTCAGTGCATATGATACAATTTCAGTTGTAGCAAAGATACCGTGCTACTGGCAGAGTTGGTTCATTTTATGCATCAAGTAGAGTAGTCACGATCTTTAATAACTGCTTTTTATTTTATTGTTTAATGGGACTTGTCTGGGCAAGTAATTTCTTTGGGGATCATCCTGTTTGAATGAAATTGTACGTTTTGGCACATCTACTGACTGAATCCCACAGGTCTACATTTACTGTAGCGATTTAAAATGTGTTGCAGCTGAAGTTCATCAAATATAAAGGACTTGCACTGACATTGTTACACAGTGTCACTTAAACCCTAAATGAACGTAATCATGGGTTTTTCACACTGTTCACACTTCAAGCTGCCTTATTAATGAATCATGGGTAGTCATCATATGTTTGAAAATTTCACACTGTACTGTACAATTGGTAAACAGCGGAAGAACGTTCTTATTTGCATATTCATGAGTCAGTAACGCTGATTTTGATCAGAAGTTGTTGTGCGTCAGAAAGGGTGATCCTGTCAGTGCATATGATACAATTTCAGTTGTAGCAAAGATACCGTGCTACTGGCAGAGTTGGTCTTGTTATATTTTATGCATCAAGTAGAGTAGTCACGATAACTATAACTGCTTTTTATTTTATTGTTTAATGGGACTTGTCTGGGCAAGTGATTTCTTTGGGGATCATCCTGTTTGAATGAAATTGTACGTTCTGGCACATCTACTGACTGAATCCCACAGGTCTACATTTACTGTAGCGATTTAAAATGTGTTGCAGCTGAAGTTCATCAAATATAAAGGACTTGCACTGACATTGTTACACAGTGTCACTTAAACCCTAAATGAACGTAATCATGGGTTTTTCACACTGTTCACACTTCAAGCTGCCTTATTAATGAATCATGGGTAGTCATCATATGTTTGAAAATTTCACACTGTACTGTACAATTGGTAAACAGCGGAAGAACGTTCTTATTTGCATATTCATGAGTCAGTAACGCTGATTTTGATCAGAAGTTGTTGTGCACGCGACCTGTTTTGGTAACGCGTGTGTGGTAAAAATTAGTGCTGTCAAACGATTAATCGCGATTAATCGCATCCAAAATAAAAGTTTTTGTTTACATAATATATGTGTGTGTACTGTGTATATTTATTATGTATATATAAATGCACACATTCATGTATATATTTAAGAAAAATATGTTATATTTCTATATTAAAGGGGTCATATGATGTTGCTAAAAAGAACATTATTTTGTGTATTTGGTGTAATGAAATGTGTTTATGCGGTTTAAGGTTCAAAAAACACATTATTTTCCACATACTTTACATTATTTTTTCTCCTCTATGCCCCGCCTTTTTGAAACGCGTCGATTTTTACAAAGCTCATAGGTCTGAAAAGCGAGGTGTGCTCTGACTGGTCAGCTATCCAGTGCGTTGTGATTGGACGAATTCCTCAAGCATGTGACGGAAATGTTACGCCCCTACCATACTGTGATGCCCTGTCCTTAGGTATCATTACTGCAACAGGTATTCATTTTATGTTGATTTAATAAATGAAAAATTTGTATTTTGATTTTAAATGCATGTGAAAAATATATATTATGTTCTTTCGGGTTTAACCACATCATTTTGAAAATACTGTATGTCAGATTTTTATAAAATATAAAAAATATAAAATATAAAAACTCTTTAAATTAGGGCTGCACACAGAGCCGTTGTTCACCGACAAGCTGCGCAAAATATGATTGTACTGCATAATAAATATACACAATACACACACATACTGTATATTACATAAACAAAAACTTTATTTTGGATGCGATTAATCGTTTGATAGCACTAGTAAAAATGGGAAAGCTAGACACTGAATCTAAACGGCATTTGGAAGTTTCTGCGACTATACAAAACACATAAATGTTTAATAAGGTAAGCGCTGTTTAGTTTATGATTGGGTGGACGTTGCTAGCTAAAGACTGTAACCAGGTGTTCACACTGTAATGTTCTAAACTATTCTTGACATTGCAATTCGCTGCAGAACCATACTCATGGTATTCATAACCTAGTTTTTTCGGCCCTTTCTCACCAAGAATGATATGGTAACTGTAAAAATAAGCGTTCACACCAATAAACGTTGTTGTTTGTAATACCTTATGTTTACAATAAAAGCGGCGCATGTCCTGTGAACATAATTGTTGAGGACTTTAAAGTTGTCTGTCAGTGTTTTGTTTTATTTTATTTTATTTTTTAATAAATCTGCTGAAAAAAATCGTTTGAAAACATAGCTGGTGAGATGTTTTGTAGTGTAATGTGCATTAGCAGTAGGTCTATCTTATGAATTAATGTAAACAACTGTCATTATCGATTTTAAGGTTATACTTGTATACATTTCTGAGACTTTCACTTAATAAGCAATGTGCAAGTGCAAATCACACTAATAGGTGAGGTGAGAATGCAGCATGTTCTTTAACCCTTTACCCTTTAGTTAGGCCTGATGTGATGTGTAAGCACAACCCTCTTTGGCATGTTGGCTAATTACTACTCATCTTTACTTTGAAGTGCATGTACATCTTATTTACTTGCTGTAATATTTTATTGACAAGGCCCAGTGTCGTACTGATGACATGTTAACATAATTCTCAGAAATATTAAAGTTTCTCTGTTCTTTAAAACTCTCTTACCCCAGCTGAGATGAGGAGCTTGTTAAATTAGGCTGCGCTGTCATTCATGGCACATTGAGCAGCTTTGCTTGTCAGGAGAATTTCAGCTCTATGCAAAGAGCTACCCTTTGTTCCATTTTATAATTTAAATAAGTTGTACATGTTTTTGAAAACTTTGTTTTAATGTGATTCAAGGATGGTCAAAGTCATTCCGTTGCTTCTTTCATCAGGAGGAGACTTTGGTGCATTTATATAGATTCATAAAACAACAAAACAGTGTTGCAAAGCAGGCCAGTGGGAAGCATACTGTATGTTTGTGTTTTTATTGCTCTTCAGCATTTTGCAGTTCATCACATTGTAATGTTGCTTTAGTCAGATGGATGAGAGATGACAGAGCTGAGCTTGAGTTTGCAAAAAGAGCTTTTGTACAGAGAAGACAGGATGAGCCTTGGGGTGCGTTTCCTTTTGGCTGGTAGCTCCCTGTGAAGTAGACTTAACAGAGTATTCGTCCATCTTAAATGAGATGTCAAATTATAGGGATTGTACATGTATATTCACAGTCCGAAGGGCAGCGTAAAGTGCTTGGCGATCAAGCGCACAATACATAGGCTTATTGGAAGTGGGTATTGAACTTTTTTTTTTTTAGATATCAGTAATTTCAGATCTCCTAAAGACACAAAAGTTGTCTAAAATAAACACAGTGATAAAGAGTTGAGAGTCTGGTATGTTTAATCAGCTTAATTCACACCTCGGTGACCTCAGTTTTGGTTTCGAAGCAGTTTTTCATTGGTGAAAATTGTTTTAAATTTATTGTCACTGTTGAAAAGGTTGTGCTGCTTAATATTTTTTATTGAAGCAGTGATACATTTTTTTCAGGATTTCTTACGGATAGTCATTTTTTATATATCAAAGTATGGTATTTATATTTATAAATAGTACATTTATATTAGTTTTTTATATTAATATTCATTTTGTTAAGTGAACTTGTGCTGATATCCTTTGCTTAATGTGTAGTATGCCTTTACTATTCCATGTTGGTTCAACAATTTTCTGTTAAACAAATTAATTGTTAATTTTAGCATCTACAGTTTTGGTCAAAATTTTAAATACACTCTGCAGTATCTGCAAAATGTTAAAGGGGTCATGAACTGCCTTTTTTTACTGTTCTCTGAGGTCCACTTAAAATGTTGTCAAGACGTGTTATGTCATTATGTTGCCAAAACATAATAATTTAGAAGTAATAGGGTATTTTCTGTCCTATTTAACCCCCCTCATCAGAACGCTCTGTTTGAATAGGTGTGGCAGATTGTAGACTCGGAAGTAGGGTTGGGTACCGAAACCCGGTGCCAATATGGCACCGGTACCTATGTAACCGGTATGTACTAGAACTGAATCAGAACGCAGATTTCGGTGCCTCATTTCGGTGCCACTTAAATGCCTGAGTGATCGATTGAAATATTTGTCCTGGTTCTCCGAAATGGACGTAAGAAGCATGGGCGTTGCTAGACAATTTTTAGCGGGGCTATAGCGATTAGCACCATAAACTGTACACAAATTCGTGATCAGAATCAGTCCCCTTTAAATTTCATATGAAAACGGCGGCAGACTTAGTCTCCTCCCCATCTTTCAGCGCGCTCTTCAATCTGCAGACCGGGGCGGTGCAGCGCGAACGGACTCAAACAGAAACAGAGGACACAAGGTGTGTGTTTATTGATAGATTGTTATAATATCTGTATCTGTGCAGTTCTTTGTCATAAATACAGTTTACAAAAGGTCACGAGGGAGCAATCGGTTTCCCATCTACTCGCTTTCGCTGCGTTCACCCCTCATCACACCATAGCTGTTTCCTCCAGCGAAAATCTTCATCCTTTCTTTCCTAATGTTGGGATCAGAAGGAAGGCAATGCAAAGACTGTGTTTTTTCCACAGTACAGCATCTTGTTGTCTTCAGAGCCATATTTATCGTTTGCTTTCTGTAGACCTGCGTTTACCTGAAGAAGTTTAATTGTTCAGGACAAATAAGGGACTCATGAACAACTATCACAAAACAAACAAACAACAACAAAAAATACAGCAGTGGATCATCCAGGTAACAACACAGTAGTGATCGACCGATATTGATTTTTTATAACCGATACCAATTATTTGCATGTTTATGTGCCCGGTAACCGATATGCAGAACTGATATATATTTACTGTTATAAAGTAAATAAATGACTGAGTGAAGTAAGAACATACTTCACTTTGGTTTTTCCTCTTTTCAGTCATCTTAAACACCCACAAGATGGCGGCGTTTATCGGTGAATCCGATATTACAAAACCAATATCCGATTATGGTAAAATGCTTAAATATCCGGAAAAATATCGGTAAATCGATATATCGGTCGATCTCTACAACACAGTAATAAGAATCAAGCGTATGCAAACATTTGAACGGGGTCATTTTTATAAATTCAACCATTATTTTCTCTTGTGGGCTGTATGTAAATGTCTTTTACTTGAAATATCTTATTCAGAAAAAAGAACATGCATTTTGTATGATCCCTCTTATTTTGGTTAAATAATTAACATTTTGCAGATACTGCAAAGTGTATGTACATTTTTGACCACAACTGTACCTTTTATTTTGCCTGTGTGGTCAGTTGCCTTTTGAGGTGCCTAATAAGAGGAACTGTGTGAAGGAACTCTTCATAAAGTGCCTTTTTGATAAACTTTTCATATCTCACTTTTAGAATATGGAAATCTTTGTGAAAGTTTTAGAGTTTGAGCTCTGCTTCAATGGGTAGTCTCTAAAGCTTCTCTTTTTCTCTCGCCTCTCTCGCCTCTCTTTCCATCTTTGTCTTGGCTTTGACTATCAGTCCCCTATAGTTTTTTATTCTTCTTCTTCAGTTCTTTGGAACAATAGCTGTGGAATGTAAGTTCCGCAGTCCCTCCTGCCTGGAACTCATTTCATATGTTAATGAAGTCTTCATTATGTAAGCTTTTCTCTTACTGAATCTCATTTCAGGCTTGCTTATGTTTTGCACGCTCATACACTAAGGCTTTGTTCACACCATACACAAATACAATTTGGTTTTCAAATCCGATCTTTAGGTCTGATGGTCCGCATTTTCATTTTGCATGTGATCCGTTTGTTCAGACAGTGTAGTTAATATCCGGTGTGTCTGCATTGGTTGCTATAGTAATGATGTAAGCATCAGTCAGTGTGATGCCAAGAGAGTAGCTGTCAGCATGCAAAGCGATGGCAGAAAACTGCTCATGTCTATCATGACATCTCGCCGCAGTGCTGAACTCACGAGATGCTTGAGAGAACATAAGAGGCATTTTGCGCACTCATGTGTATATTTTGTTTAAAACCGCTGACTCGTTCACTCATTCACTATTCACTACATAGTGAATGTCACATAGTGAGCAAAAAATGAGTGTATTCGGACAGCCCTGGACAATATTGCATATGTTTTGAATGATATTTAAAAAAGTGCTTGAAATTTGATTTGGCCATTTAGACTGAGATGTGTTAGAAAAAAGGTTTTAAAATATTTTAAAATTGGCTGCCTGCCTGAACAAAGCCAATTAAAAGTGTTGGTTTGTAAATGTATTTAACTGTGTTCAGGGTTTGTAGCTAGTAATGTATCCAAACAGCTGTGGAAAGTGTACCAAAATGTAAGCAAATCGTATCTGTGGCAATAGTCGTACCAAACAATGACCTCATTGTTATACATACATCATGATCGGCATGATAACAGTGAATAGTTTTGTCGGTTTGTTTGACCACCTTTGAATGAAATGGCCATAGGATGAAAAGAAAGGACAGTGAGAGGTTTTCGTGTGAGGGTGAATGACTCTTTATGGCCACACACCTGCTTGATAGCTCTGCTTGCCCCATCTCTCCCAGGCCATTTGGTATGCTGCAAAAATCCACGACTGGGCGATACTGACTCTCCTTGGCACAGTTTGTGGCACCTGCTCTGAATAATCCTTCCTGCTAAATAGCCTTTTTTGGTGGCATTTCAGAGCAGAGACTTGATGTTTCATTGTCCTAAATATCATTAATCTAGGTTTATCAACTCATAAATCATGTAAAAGTGTTTGTGTATGTTTCCAGGATGCAGGAAATTAGTATGAAGAGCACACATTCCTATTGTTTATGCTTCTGTGGGACTGTTTGTTTGATTGAGAAGGTCTAAGAAATGTCAGGCCCACTTTAGGTTGAGGAATGGTGCGAGTATAAAGTTTGCTTCTTTCCCATGTCCTTCTATGTTTTTTTGGTAAATTTTTTATGACCTTTGCTAATAGGGCATTGACTTTGTGACTTTGTACTCCATGCTAATTCCATTTCCACAGTGCTTTGCCAAAGCAGGTTTGATTAAAGACTGTCCCATATTATTGACTTTATGAACATATTGCTCACAATACTAACTACTAATACTAACTACTTTTATTTGATGCACTTGACTGTTACCACTGAACACACAGTCTTTTACCATGGACATTCCCCTCAGATAGCACGAAATCTGCCTCTCCTGAACTAGATATAATGGTGGATATATTTGACATTCAATCTATGTAATTCATTGCCTTTCAGTGGTGTCTTCATGTTAAGCTATAAGCTAATACAGATAATTTTTTTTAAAAATGCAACAGAATATATTTTGATATTGTCATAAACATTTTTCTGTTTGAAAGAATACTGTTCTGAGCACTGTCATTTTAGACTTTCCCAGCTTCACAGTTCTGCTCTTGCACAGCAAAGTCATCGTTCGTCTGTC
>NW_015637326.1:0-521 GCF_001515625.1 Sinocyclocheilus rhinocerous
ATTAGGGCTGCACGATAAATCGCATGTGATTGTCATGCACATCTCATCAGTAAAGCTGTTTTTTTGATCAGTAGTAAATCTCCATCACATGCTTTCAGATGGAGCGGCATTTAATACACAGAGTTGTAGATTACTGTCAAGCTACACATTATCGCGTTCATAATCGCAGATGAATCGAATTCGATTATGAAAGCGATATAGCGTTCATAATCGCAGATGAATCGAATTCGATTATGAACGCGATATTGCGTAGCTTGTCAGTGTAAGTGTTTTTATTAATGCCATTAATGTTTTTGTTAATACAGCGTATAGTACTAGTCAACTAAATGAATGTAACATGGCAAAGATGAATGCACTTTTGGAAGGTGAATGTAAGGGAAATGTATGTCATTTTTTTCTGTGGTCTAATGTGATATTTTTGTTCTTGTTCATGATGAAATTTTTTTATTTTTATTATTTTTTTTTTTATTGTAATTTATAGCATTAAGAAGATGACCCGTTGAATTCATTTTGGGAGCGAT
>NW_015637327.1:0-234 GCF_001515625.1 Sinocyclocheilus rhinocerous
TTCCTTCTGTTGCACCATTCTGTGAAGGTTCCTTGCATCCGTTCTATGCCTTCTCTCGTTGAGCAGATGTCAGTTCCCTGTAGAATTCTGTGACTTGCAGGTTCAGTTCATTTACCTCCTGTCTGAGGCCCTTGAGGGTGTGGGCCAAGGAGAGGATGATGCTGGTCAGATCCTGGTGGTTCAGGCTGGGTGTCAGGGGTCCACTTGTGTCGCAGTCTCGCTGTTCCTTTCTTT
>NW_015637327.1:419-548 GCF_001515625.1 Sinocyclocheilus rhinocerous
GCAGAAGGCAAATGCAAGTACGTACAAAGGTGTTAAGCTATCTGTATGGGGAATGGCTGCGTAGGCTGTGTAAGGTGGGAATAACTGATGTGGGGCAGCTAGTACGGCAGGGTGCTACAATTTAGTGTT
>NW_015637328.1:0-211 GCF_001515625.1 Sinocyclocheilus rhinocerous
CTGAATAATTTTTGGTTTGACTGTATATCCTTCGGTTATTTTCATTCTTAATTATGCCCATTAAAAAGTATTTTACAAGTTTTTGTTACTTTCACTGTTCATTTTTTTCTCTCTCTATGGTACCATACATCCTTTATTTTATAAGAATAAGAGAGCCTCCATTGCACCGGCTTATAATTGTATTCACGCGATTTGTTGTATAAAAACGGGG
>NW_015637328.1:665-924 GCF_001515625.1 Sinocyclocheilus rhinocerous
AGTGCGCGCTCTCTCTCTCTCCCTCCCTCCCTACCATTAAGTAACTTGTGCATTGTTTTACTTACTTCTTTTTGACATATCCGACCGAACTACAAACTTTCCAGTGATGTCTGTGAGAAAGGGATATTCACTCGACAAGCTCGCGCATCTGCCGCCGCGCGCTCAATCCACTCAGTGTGATTAGCTTACCAGCTGGCGCAAATCAGCTATACAGGCATTAATACTGGATGTTTTATATTCATTGCATACATATACTTCG
>NW_015637329.1:0-522 GCF_001515625.1 Sinocyclocheilus rhinocerous
ACAATGTTTAGTATAAATCGACTGTTTACGTGAATACTCATCAAGTTTTTTTGACTTAATTGTGTAAGTATTTGGCCGTTTACGCACAATAAGGCGCAACACAACTTCATTCTGCAGTTGCGCACTCTCAGACGCAGCTCTATGTGCACGAGAGCGCGCAAGTAGAGCTTGGTTGACAGGCGATCTGACCAAGCATAACGCCGAATCTGCCATTTTGTCCGACTAACAAATCAGATAGGAGAGTAGATTAACTTAAATTCGGTGGGCTTAAACTTGAAAAGTTGTGTATATTGACGTCTTTCCACGTTTGAAATAAAATACGATCTCTTCATGTTGCACTTTAAGTAAATATGAAAAGATGAGCGGTTCACGTGCCGCTTGAACTGAGGCAATACAGCAATCTGTCACGACACATTAAAGAGCCACAAAATTTTTGTTGTGGGCGATGACCACTTGACTGAGACAGACAGAAGAAGCTGTTTGCCCATCATCCTGCGCGCAGTGATGATGCTTATGTGGCAG
>NW_015637330.1:0-991 GCF_001515625.1 Sinocyclocheilus rhinocerous
TTTTAAATGTGTTTGCCACAGTGGTCATATATCTCAACAGGTTTGATATCTGTCTCTCACAATGTACTTTGAACATGACAGTTTTAAATAAGGTCAGATTTAATGTAGTGGTGACTGGCAACAATTTCTATTCATACTGTATTTGTTAAGCTACATAAAGCAGCTTAAAACTGCTCTGTGACTCACGTGACAATGTTAGGAAGCTGCGCCAGACTCTTTCATGTAAGAACGAAAGTGAAAGTAAAAAAACAAACAGCGTCGTCGTTCTTGAACCTGAATATTCAAACGGCCGCGTATTACATGGTAAGCTTAGAAATGAATGTTCTTTTAAACATCAGAACAACGTATTACATGGTAAGTTTAGAAATGAATGTTCTTGTAAACATCCAATCATATATAAACCTGTGCTGCTATTTGAGGTTTGCTTTGCATTCATGTATACGCATATAACATGAATAATTATTCTGGTATCAAAGCCGTCTTGTATAACTCTGTTTACATCCTGGATTCTGTGACGAAGAACGTTCGACGAAAACTGGCTAAACATACTATTCTACTATTCTACCAGGATACTGTTTAATGTACAGAGATGGTTGTTGTATGTACACAGTGCATTTCAGCATTCACTTATACTGTTGTTCAAGCGTGGTTAAATCAATCGACAAGAGTACAAAAGCAGCGCTGAATACTGCACTTCCACTCCATCTGAAATTACCACACGAACATTTAAAATACTAAACTGTTGTACACATTGTCTGCAACACTGTTTGACATAAACCAGTGTAAAGAATGTAAATGAAACAGCCACACCTAAACACTGACCAGAAACGGCTAGCATCTAGCAACTTGGTTCCGCTTTTCTGGATTCATTGAGCTGCAGTTGTACTGTATCGGATTTGCTTTTTATTGTTCTGAACCTTATACCTTGAGTGCTCTATGGACAAAGTATTATTATGGGAAAGGTAATTTCCTGCAGTGACACTACAGAAAA
>NW_015637331.1:0-747 GCF_001515625.1 Sinocyclocheilus rhinocerous
TAAAAATGTATAGCTTGAATGCACTGTAAGTCGCTTTGGAAAAAAGCATCTGCTAAATGCATTTAAAAAAAAAACACTTTACAATAAGGTTCCGTTAGTTAATGTATTAACTAACATGAATGAACAACATCTTTGTTAATGTCAGTCTTATATTATTAATTCATGTTAATTCACAGTGCATTAGCTAATGTTAACAAGCACAACTTTTGATTTTAATAATGCATTAGTAAATGTTGAAATTAACATCAACTAAGATTAATAAATGCTGTAGTATTTATAGAAGTATTGTTCATTCTTAGTACATGTTAACTAAAGAAGTTAACTAATGAATGAACCTTAAAAGTGTTACCGTTTTTAAAAACACTGATTTAATAACATTGTTACATATAATCTTTTTTTTTATTTTTTACAAATTTCAAAATGAATATGCATTTTTCATACTGTACATCAGTTGTAGCATTTTCAATTATTTATTTTAGTTTTTGGTGTTCTATTTTGAATTTATTCAAACAGGATAATATACTGTAGATAATATAGTACAATACTGGTCATTTACTGGTCATAATATGAAAATAATTATTGACTTGTCGGTTTTGAGCTAGATTTTTAATATTGGTGCATCCCTAATTCTTTTATAAGGTATACTACAGTGTTGCAATGTTCCTTCATCAGCATCTATTAATACACTGATAACAGGCATTAATTTTTCAAACAGTATTATTTTGCACACTAAAGGAATATTGGTAG
>NW_015637332.1:0-186 GCF_001515625.1 Sinocyclocheilus rhinocerous
CATCTGAAAACACATGAGATGATCCACACTGGAGAGAAACCGTATAAGTGTTCACACTGCAACAAGAGATTAAATCAGTCAAATCATCTGAAAAGACACGAAAGGGTCCACACTGGAGAGAAACCTAAGAGTTAACCATGCCTACCTAAATGTAGAAGATTTGCATAACACCGCCCAAATGTTCAC
>NW_015637332.1:262-942 GCF_001515625.1 Sinocyclocheilus rhinocerous
TTGTTGCCGCCGCCGCCATGTCGTGAAGGCGCTGTGTGTTTCGTTGTGAAAGTGAAACTACTTTGTTTGGCCTTCCAAAAGAGGACGATGTCCGCTTCGTCATGCCTGGAGCTGATCTGTGCTGGTCGCTGAGGAAATACAACAACTTTGCGCTGTGGATCGCCGGATTGGCTTTCACCGTGGACAAAGCGGAGTCCAGCCGGGAGTCGTCACATGTGGTTGCCGCTCCTCGAATCCACCGGCCGCGCCGTTCTCAAGCCCACCTGCCTCCGCTCACTCTAGGCCGCTGCTCACCCTAGGCCTCAGGCCTCCCCTCACTCAAGGCCGCGGTGTGTGACGCTGTTTTGTTGTGAAAGTGAAACTACTTTGTTTGGCCTTCCAAAAGAGGACACGACTAGAAATCAGTGGTTGTAGTAAGTTGTATTTACAACACTGTTCCAGAACAGTTTAACCCAAATATTCAGATGTGTCCAGTGCATTTTATGGAGGACTGTTTCCTGATCCTGGTAGAGTAGACTACAATGCCGGCTGTTCTGACTCACAGACTGTAAGTACGTTTTTTATATTTAAAGAATTTGCCACTGATGATTCAAACGCGAGTTTTGAGCAGTGTTGAGTAGCACTTGTTGTTTGTCATTTCTCCGATCACAAATACAGACATGGTTTTATGTTTACGCGGC
>NW_015637332.1:1595-1751 GCF_001515625.1 Sinocyclocheilus rhinocerous
GTATGTGTGTGAAGACGCTGCAGGCAGCCAGCGGCGCAAAATCTGTAAATGAATATTCCAAAATTAAGTAAACTTCAACGGATTTCCCCCGCTCCGGGAGTAGGGAGCAATGGACACTGTGTAGGGAGCATGTCAATTGGAACACAGTTCATGCAC
>NW_015637333.1:0-637 GCF_001515625.1 Sinocyclocheilus rhinocerous
ATAAATAATTATTTATAATTTTATTTCCTTATTTATGTTTTTTTTATTTTTTTTTCAACATTTATTGATTTTTACATTTATTTATTTTCACATTTATTTATTTCTACATTTCTTTGTCCGTAGGGTAATGAGGAGGGCGTGTTTTACCTCAGGAATAGCAATCGAGCCAGAGTAGGCGAGGGCTAAGCTTTGAGGCCACAGTGACACTTTGTGGTGCCCAAACGAAGTACAAGAGGTGTAAGCCTACATGATGCGCCTGTTGATAGTGTGGGATGACTGATTTAGATGGGCAATATGGCCAAAATCTTAATTAAATTTCAAGTCGGGGGTTGTTTAATCTGGGAAGCGTGGAATCTGTGATCGCGTGCATTTGCTGAAGCTCCCGAAAGCGTGCTTTCTTATGTGCGCTGTTTTTTAGGTTTCACTTTCAACGCATGTTTCAAAGATTCGGGATAGGAGGCGGCATCAGTTACTGTAGAAGATTTGTCGCCTGGCGCCACTTCCCGTAATGAGTTCTCTTGGTGTAGACACGGCTTTAGATACGGATTAATCGGCTGATTAATCACACGTCTTAAGGTGCGGTCACACTGCACTTTTCGTTCCATTGACTTCCATTCATACGCATGCGAATGCGTCA
>NW_015637333.1:1015-1239 GCF_001515625.1 Sinocyclocheilus rhinocerous
CAATATAATTACCATACACAAGTGTATTATTATTAAATTACTTAATGTTGTTCGTTATTGTATATATTTATATTTTCAGACTCATTTTAAAATTAATTTTGGACCACACCACAGGAACTTATAAAATGACCTATTCAAAGGGAAAAACCTACAGCACTTAAAAATTTTATATATATATAATGTACAGTCAAACCAAAATTTATTCAGACACCTTGAACATTTCA
>NW_015637334.1:0-215 GCF_001515625.1 Sinocyclocheilus rhinocerous
TACTGGTATCGCCACAGGAACACCCTTTCACCGTTTGTATCACTCAGCTTCCAGTATTTCTCACAGGGAGTGTCATGGCGGACACCCAAATCCACTAAAATTTAAAAATAATACTGTTTTTGTGTCACAGAATGTAGTTTTAAGAGTTTTTTTTGGCAAGAATGTACTAATGTACTTGTTTAGAATTCAAATATACGGTTTGTTAATAAAGATAA
>NW_015637334.1:758-912 GCF_001515625.1 Sinocyclocheilus rhinocerous
TACGAGTCAGCATTTAAGACTTTTATATTGAAAGAGACTGAAACGGAAGTTATTTTTACATTTAATAACAGCTTGTAAGATGCAGTTAACAAATGCAGTGATCAGCGCAGTCATCGGAAATCACCCTTAACAGATGAAAGGATAGTACAACAAA
>NW_015637335.1:0-763 GCF_001515625.1 Sinocyclocheilus rhinocerous
AGAATGTACCAGTGGCACTGCGTCCATATAAGCTGCGAATGCTCCACATACCCAGGCCGCCTGAGAGAATGAGTTCACGGGATAATTAATATAAACATGATTATAAGTTGATCCCTTGTCGTTTGAGATGTAACTTAAAGATTAATAAAGTGTTGGGAATAAGTACGTAAAATTATTTATTTGAAAAACAACAGTAATTTTCTGTAAATCTACGTCAGTTACGGAAACTTCCGGTTAAGCGGATTCTCCGCAGCTTTGGCGCCTCCGCTCTGTAGCTGTGACAAGTCAGGATTGTAGCGCGTTCTCAGTGTTTTGCTGCCATGTGGCTGATTTCATGTGTGAGGTAGCTGTCCGCGAAGCGTTCGCCCAAGCGGAAAAATGCGCTGTTGCTGCCAGATCTCTATTGCCAAAAATTACACTGTGTTTGATGCAAAACTAGCTCAACAAAATCATATGAAAAAGCTAAGCTGGGGGGGGGGTCTTACACTTAGCATATCGCGATATCAATGTATAGCGACGCAATGACGTATTTACTAGGGATGCTACGAATGTTTGGCACCCGAAATTATAAGCAAAAAGACTGAATACATTGTACCGAACAATGGCGTGATGCGATCAAATAGAGGCACGCACTAATGCAGCAAACATGTTGGCAGTATGGAAGCATTTAAAACTGTCCGAGAGAGATGCAAAAATCATTACAAGCACCGACAGCGACAGACCGTTTAGTACTGCATCGCATGTCTGCGATGAGAAGAGGAAG
>NW_015637336.1:0-482 GCF_001515625.1 Sinocyclocheilus rhinocerous
CTTATGTAAAATTAAAAAAATACATCAAATCACAATTATAACCAGAAGACGGCAGCAGAGGAGCACGTATTGGCTTATTAGTCATTCATTTCTACTTTTTCTCTATATTTTGAAATTATAAAATCACTATTATAAAATATCAAATCATCAAGAAATCAGATTTGATCAGAATTTTACACTTTTTTTTGTGTATGAAGAAAAGTCACAAAGTGCCTTGAAAGAAAAACTTTTCTTCAATTTGCTACTAAATCACACAAAATCACTGAAGTTGGTCAGTTCCATATACTAGAAGAATAATGGTACATTTAATAAGAGTGGAGTATATATTTTTTCTATATAAAAATTAGATTTTGCACCTGTTACTGTTGTTAATAAAAGTACATTTTGTATGCATCTTAACTTAAGCTTTGTGCTTTACTGTCAAATCTGTATAAACCATAAACAAAAGAAAAATAAACAAGAAATGAACATGTAATATTATT
>NW_015637337.1:0-1331 GCF_001515625.1 Sinocyclocheilus rhinocerous
ACTCAGACTGTGAGAAAGCCCTGCTCTGTACTGTATGGGCCATCCTGAGATTCTCCAACTACATCGGAGCACAGAAAGTGATCACAGAGACCTGTCACCAGCCTGTCACATTTCTTAACAGCCAGCGCATCCGCGACAGTGTTGTCACAAACGCACGCATAGCCACATGGCTAATGGCTCTCCAGGGGCACAACGTGGAAGCACGATATGCTCAAAATCACAAGTTGGCGCTGGGTAATGGCCTGGCAGCCTGCCAAAGCTGCTCCGATGACACACCGACTGATCGTAGAAGCAGAAAGGCCCCAACTACAGCCAACTACCTGCCACAGGTATTTTGATGAGAATGTCTGCCAAGGCATGCCCACAGCCTACGTCATTGGATGTTTCTACAACCACGAGGGCATCCTAAAGGCGGGTGCAGGTGTTCTCTGGCTAAATGATCGACCTTGCCCACCACAACACTTCAAGCTGGGTCCACAATCATCACAATATGCTGAGATAGTGGCTATTCTCATAACCCTGCAAATAGCATCGACCCATAACATCAGAGAACTGCTCATCTGCACAGACTCCAAATATGCCAGACTTGGCTTCACATGCCATCTTCCAGGCTGGAAGCAAAATGGTTTCAAGACAGCAAACAACAAACCAGTTAAACACCAACACCTGTTCCAGGCATGCGATGACATCACAAGTGAACATGATATGATCGTCTAATGGAAGGAAGTCAAAGGACACTCGAAGCAACCTGGTCCAGACAAGGACCTCAACGATCAAACAGACGCCCTTGCCAAAGCAGGTGCACTACACGGTGAGTTATGGTCTCCACCAAACCACCCACCTAACCAAACCCACACTTAACGTGGCAGCCATAACCCGCAGCAAACAAACTCAACCCACCACAATGCCCACCTCACAGCCGCTTACGCTGGCTCCTCAAATCTCCACTAATGACATTGCTGACATGCAAGCCTCTGACACCTCAATACAGACTATTCTTCACCACCTCTCTGACCCCTCCAGCCACCCTATCACACCAGATGAACTTGCTGCTGCCCCAAGCCTCAAACGGCTAGACCACGTAACACACATGCTGCGTGTGATAAACAACATCCTGTTTTATGCCCCTGATGACCTCACTGCACCAAGGCTTATGGTGCCACAGTGTCAAAGGGGGGTGATGCTGATGTATGCCCACGACGCACCATGTGAGGGACACCACGGCACAAGGGCCACTTATGAGACACTAAAACAAGTGGCATACTGTCCCGGCATGCAGCAAGATCTGGCAGAGTATGTGAAAGGATGCCTTGTTTGCTGCCAATTCCAAC
>NW_015637338.1:0-126 GCF_001515625.1 Sinocyclocheilus rhinocerous
CTTTCACAACGAAACACACAGCGTCTTCTCGACATGGCGGCGGCAACAATACTACAGCGAGAATAAAACTTTGCAGATCTTCTTTATGCACCAAGAGCTTGTAACACTCCAAAGAGAAAGGAAAAA
>NW_015637338.1:285-546 GCF_001515625.1 Sinocyclocheilus rhinocerous
TGGAGAGATATGTTCTTTTAATCTGGTTTCATTGGAAGATAAAGCTGTATATCATCTGCATAAAGATGGTATGAGATCTGATACTTAAGAAAAATCATAGCTAAAGGAAGAAGATAAAGGGAGAACAAAACAGGGCCTAAAACGGAACCCTGTGGTACCTCACATGTACATGCAGCATTGACAGAGGTAAAATTCTAAATAGCTACAGAAAAAAATCTTCCCTTAAAGGCAGGGTATGTGATTTTTCAAAAACACTTTAGA
>NW_015637339.1:0-196 GCF_001515625.1 Sinocyclocheilus rhinocerous
TGAGCAAGGACTTGGATTTCAGCTCGGGCTGTTTGCAGGTGGCATTCACGGTTCGTCTGATTTAAAATTTTTCCTTCTGCAGCTGCAGAGGTTTTCAGGAAGCTGACTTGTGAAGTGTCAAGCAAAAGGCTTTGGCTCCCCCCTTCGTAGCTGTGTACAGGGGTGAGGGTACTACCCTTGGCACCTCTTCTGTAGA
>NW_015637339.1:571-849 GCF_001515625.1 Sinocyclocheilus rhinocerous
TTTCCTTCTGTCGCACCATTCTGTGAGGTTCTTTGCATCCGTTCTGTGCTTTCTCTCGTTGAGCAGGTGTCGGTTCTCTGTAGAACTCTGTGACTTGCAGTTTCAGTTCATTTACCTCCTGTCTGAGGCCCTTGAGGGTGGGTGTGGGCGAGTGGATGATGCTGGTCAGAAACTGGTGGTTCAGGCTGGGTGTCCCGTGTCAACTTGTGTCGCAGTCTCGCTGTTCCTTTCTTTGCCGTTGCAGGTCGTTGGCTGCTTTGGGCTGAAGGATGTCCATC
>NW_015637340.1:0-172 GCF_001515625.1 Sinocyclocheilus rhinocerous
TATTAATATAATAGGCCTAATATTACCACCCAAGCAAACAAAAATCAGTGGAAACCGTTACAGTTTATTCTATCGCAATAAGCGCTTGCATTCAGTCAATAAAAATCGAATGTAGGTTCTTAATTTGTTTGAGAACTGAGAAAGACCATTCCATTAATAGGCGCGGCGACGT
>NW_015637340.1:182-1130 GCF_001515625.1 Sinocyclocheilus rhinocerous
TTTGAGAACTCAGAAAGACCATTCCATTAATTGGCGTGGCGTACCACTTCGGGAGTTATTTCTCTAATAATTTTAACGGCCTGGAGTCACAATCACACATGAATTGTTCAGATGATTTGTTTCAAGACACTTGACATGTTTCTGTCCTGAAATCTCGTGTGTGTTGATCTAGCTAATTTTTTACGCACCTCATCCCAAACCTTCCGTTGCAAATTCCAAAACGTCATTTTAGAGCTAATAACAGAGGCTTGAGCCATTGATATGCAGGCTAAACAGTTATTAGAGAGAGAGAGAGAGAGTGAAAGAGAGAGAGGGAGAGATTAAGTGTGTGTGAATACTTGCGTCTGTGCGTCTCTCAGCAGTATTCAGCAGCAGCGTCTACTAATAGTGAATCTTTAAGTTGAACTGCTTCAAGAACCTATATACTGAGAAATATCATGTAGCTTTTCAGCTGCTAAACTCTTTTATTGATAAATTTGCGGGGCAGCCGCAGCGCTGATGACAAGTTTCTGTTCGCGTCTCCGCGTGTGTGCGCGAGTGCGTGTCTGAGAGAGAACGGGTGAAAGAAAGCGTGATTTCCATACATAAAAAAGGTTGAAGACATGGAAATAGTTTGTAATTTTTACCCTATTGTTTGTTATATTTATTTGCTCAATGTCTTCTGGGGTTTTGGTTCTTTTACTGTTGTAGATATCCCTATAGTATAACAAAAATATTATATAGACTATATCTTCATTGTGTTTGGGCCTCCCCTGGATGAGCAAGCATAGGCACGTGCCTAGAATGCATATGCGTAAATACAGCCATGGATATGAAAGGATACAGGCTACAGTGCGCGCCGGCCCCTTTGTGCGTGCAATTGAAGAGCACGCGCTGCAAGCACAGTAACGTTTCCGCCTGGCACTGAAGTGAAGTGGAGCGTGCGTCTGAAACGTCTCCCGTTCTCAG
>NW_015637341.1:0-3235 GCF_001515625.1 Sinocyclocheilus rhinocerous
TTGTGTAAATCCTAGTTACCACGGGATGTGAATCCCGTGGCAAAAGCAGAGAAACAAACATTAATGATGTGAGTGCAGATACAACTGCAGGAGAAATGGCTTGAAGGAGATGAGATGGAATAGGATCAAGTGGACAAGTAGTAGGATGATTGGAAAGGATGAGTTTAGAGACTTCTGCCTCAGAGAGAGGAGCTTGAAGTCGTACATCCCACTTGGGAACTCGGGGCAGATCGATCAACCCCAACTTCAGCGAGATGCGTCATTTGACATCATTGAATCCAACGGGCAGGTGTGGAGCTTGAAAACATTACACTTTAAGTTTATAAACCTTAATTTTTGATTTTCGTTTTCAAAATGAATGTCAGCATATTATGTTAATTTTTTTTCTTCTGTTTTTTCCATAACTGACACAAAAACACAAAATGCTCTTGTTGTGTCATGGCAACATCATGAGGTCAATATGTTAGCGTGACGTGTGATTGACTGGAATTCACTGAGGTTTGAAGTGGGACATTTCAACTTGAATGTTCCCACTTCCAACCTTGTCTCGAATGCAGCATAAGGCCATGTCCACAAAATCTTCACCCTGGCGGGCGTTTTCAAAAAATGTTCGGTTTCAGTGACCTGGTGCTGCGTTTGCGTGTGGACGAACAGCCTAACCGCGTAGAAAAGGCTGCGGTTTTAAAAATAACCGCGTTCGTGTGGACAGGGCCTAAGTTCCAATCCTAATCAAACACACCTGAACCAACTAATCAAGGTCAAGCTATAACTTGATCAAGATTAAAGCTAAGCGCTGCAGGAAAGTGGATCTCAAGTGCCTTTTCTACTGGGATTACTTTTAGAGCAGGGGTGTCCAGTCTTGCTCCGGGAGGTCTACTGTCATCCAGCGTTTTGCTCCAATCCTAATTTTACACACATGAACTAACTAATCAAGATCATCAGAATTACTAGAAACTTCCAGGCAGTTGTGTTGGAGCAGGTTGGAGCTAAAGCAGGACACTGGAGTAGGATTTAACAAATTAGAGTTACACAAACGTACAACCATGTTTACTCAAATCAGTGGTTCCCAATCCTGGTCCTGGAGAACCCCCAACACTGCACATTTAGGCTACGTCCACACGAAGCCAGAGCTTTCCCTATACAATCTTTTTTTTCCCCCTCGTCTCAATAAATATCTGCGTCCAAACAAAACCATGACACCGACACAAACCAATGTAGTATACATGCCAGACCACCAGAACTAAATGTACAGTACTAAAGTACTGGGTCGATTTTGTGCGAACTATTTTCCAGTACCATTTAAAGGGTTGCTTTCGCACCGACAGTGTGTACTAGGAAGTGACGTAAGCCAGTCGACAGCGACGTCATTTGTGCGCGGCATTCAACAACAGAAACAAAGAAAAATAACGTTAACAACAGGAGGATAGAGGACGCTGTGATCGGAGCGGTGTTTTTGTGTCTCGCTGGTTTCACAATAATGGACATGGAATGTCGACGTATACGTAAAGCGATTGAAAGAACAGAAAGGAGGACTAAGAATCTCCAACGACAACTGGCAGTGCTACATTTGTTACAAGTGCCTGCACTTCAGCGTCCGTCCATCTTGCGAAATAAGTTGACACAATGTTTACAGTATGTTTACACACCGTTTTAAATCATGGTTTTAAAAACTTACGCGTTTGGCCAATCAATGTCTACTTATGTCACGGGTAGTACCAGTTGTGCTGGTTAGACCCTGCTCCGGAGTAGGAGCTAATTTGGTTCTCGAAAAAGGCAGTCCGGTACTAAAATCGCACCCAGTTCCGGCGGTGCGAAAACGCCAAAAAGTGGGTAGTTCCACAATTAGTTCTGGTACTATGAAAAGGTTCCCGCGGTGCGAAAGGCCCTAATGCTGATGTTGCAAGACAACATCATGGAAGAGGAAGACAAAAACAAAGACAAGCAATCTCTGATGAAATCTGTGCCACCCTAGTTCATCATGTGCTCATACATGGGAGGACTATGAAAGAAGCTGGACAGTTAGTGCAACCGAACCTAAGCCGTTACACGGTTGCATCCATTGTCTGTATTTTCAGGAGGGAAAACAGGTAATTTGCTTTGTTACTGTGATATATGTAATGCTGTAGTGCATATAGATTGAATCCCCGCTTTGTTTTCTGTGTAGTTTTTGCAACAGTCATGGATGACCATAATTTAGTAGTGGTCCTTTCATTTTTGCAGAACTGAGAGGCGGCCATCTATAGGAGGTAGGAGAAGACTTCTCACAGCTGAGCAGGAGACTGCCCTGGTGAATATGGTAATTGTCAATAATGCCATCCGTTTGAGGGAAATTCAAACCCAAATAGTTGAAGACCAGGTAGTCTTCCAAGGAATTACAGCATCAGCATTGAAGCATTTGGTAGCAGTGTTAAATGTGTAAAAAAAGTAATGTCTCTGTTTTTGACAGTTTGTTTGTATTGACTGAGGGCAAAGTTTGAATTGGGATTCAGAAGTTAGCTGTTTGTACCGTTGGGTGTGAGATTTTAAAATTGTGTGTGAAGATTTGAGAAAATGGTGAGTTGTTCCCAGAATGAGTCGAAAAGATCAGAGATCAGTCATGAAAAACAGATCGGAATCACAAGAATGTGGAGGCGTGCTCCTCACCTTGTGTCTGTCCCGCGTGTGATCAGATCCTCAAGCCCTCGGAGAAGAAGGCCAAGAACCAGTATGGAGGGGTGAACTCGGGCCGTCCCGTCACACTCAGGCCCCGAAGAAGAGCTGAGCTCTGACACTCCTCCCAGAGCCTGTCAGCGTCCAGACGTTCACACACACACTACTATCCTTGTGGGGACTCTCCATAGGCGTAATGGTTTTTATACTGTACAAACCATATTTTCTATCGCCCTACACCAACCCTACCCCTCACAGGAAACTTTCTGCATTTTTACAATCTCAAAAAAACTCATTCTGTATGATTTATAAGCTTTTGTACCCATGGGGTACAAAATACCCTCAATTTAGGTCCCCAGCGTAACACAAGTCCCCATGAATTGGTGTGTATTCAGGTTCCCACCAGGATAGAAAAACATGCACATACACTCACACTCACACGCACACACACTTACACCCACACTCTCTCTCACACACACACACACACACACACACACACACACACACGCACACACACACACCCCCACACACACTCACTTACACTCACTCACTCACACACACACACACACACACACACTCACACACA
>NW_015637341.1:3549-28713 GCF_001515625.1 Sinocyclocheilus rhinocerous
TATATATATATATATATATATATATACACACACACACACAATGTATGTGTGTGTATGTGTGTGTGCGTTTTTGTGACAAATGAGGACATAAATTTGTATAATGACAAGGGTATGACATAGGTATTACAAGGAGAAGGTGACTTTTCAGGATATTATCCCATGTCCCCACTTTTCAAAACGCATGTAAATCACACAGAATGGAGTGTATTGAAAGTCTGAAATAGCACAAAGTTTCCTGTGAGGGGTAGGTTTAGGGGTAGGGTTGGTGTAGGGCAATAGAATATACGGTCTGTACAGTATAAAAACCATTACGCCTATGGGATGTCCCCACTTTTCACAAAAACAAACCTGTGTGTGTGTGTGTGTGTGTGTGTGTGTGTGTGAATGTTACTGGTTTCTTGTCCATATGCTTGAATCAGAAGCACACTGGGACAGATCACTGCCGTGTGAAAACACTCTTGAAGTGTTGAATGATCAGCAGTGTTGTGTTCTCCCATCAGAAGAAAGCCTCTCTCTCTCTCTCTCTAATGAGAGAGTAAAGTGAAAGTGAATACAGCTGCCCAAATAGTATTTTGACACTTGTACATGTGTAAGTATGATTCTGTGTCTGCATGTGTCATGTAATGTTTTTCTTCATTACATATATCACCATCATCCATTAACTAAGCACAAACACACACAGTACTGTCTGTCTTCATCTTCAGCACTGCATCTGTTATCGTCAAATGTCTGTCTGTGTTTTGACTGTAAAGTGTGTTTGTGCATCTTTCTTTTCTATCAGTGACTGGCTTTGATATTTTGTATCTAATGCAACTACATTCACACGTTTAAAGTGTGAATTAATTATTAGAATTTTGGGGTCACTGTAGATACAAAAGCACAAACACTGCAGTCTGATGGAGTTGAAACTGTTGGCATGACAACAGTGTCTCATCTGTTTGTCTGAGTAATCTGGTCTGTGTTCAGTGTGAGTTACAGGGTTAAAGCTCTGTTACTCAACACTGCCATCCGCTGGAGCCTTTCCTGCAGTTTTCCTTCGGTTGGGCTTGAAGAATCGCTGTCTGATTTTCTTCCCAACCACTGTGCTGTGACAGGTTGTCGGGTGTCAAAACTTTCTATCTCCATTATATTTCGTTATTATTAATTTAAATCAGTGCTATTGGTCATACTTATGTCTGTTTGTGGGTTTTACAAATATTTAACAAAAGATCTTGTGAGTAAACCTCGTCACTGCACTTGCCTCACAGTCTGGAGACAGATCTCTGCTCGTTCGCAGTGCAAGGGTAAATAAAGGACTGATGTTTGAATAAGAACAGGGTTTTCTTTACTCTAGAAACACTGTGACTATAAAGGCTAATGTTGTTGTGTGTTTGAAGAGCGGAGAAGAGTTAGAGTTGGTCTCTAGCTGCAGCCAATATACTTGTAGATTTTAAATATCCTGTGAATAGCAGTTCGTCTTTTAGCATCTGATTATAACTGAAGGTGGATGTGATCGCTGCAGAACTCTACAGTAATCAGTGAGGACGCTCTGGTTCAGTGTGAGGACTTCATTATCCACAGCTGAAGGCAGTAGCTTTGCTCACAGAGTCCTGGCTGTGACGCTCAAGTACGGTTGGCCTACAAAAATACACCATCACTGAGGCGCTCTGTACGAACATCTGGAGCGATCTAAATACACTGGTAGAAATAAAGGACATTGACGGTTTCATGAAGAACCTTTAACATCCATGGAAGCATTTCACTGGACAGAAGCTTCTTAAACAGTTCTTCAGATGAATAAAATGTTCTTCACAATGCTTATTTCAAGAACAGTTCTTTGGGGAACCAAAATGATTCTTTGACGGCATCACGGGCGAAATAATGAATAAAACCAATAACACAAACATTTCATTAATAAAACCAATAATGTTTTATTTATTGTAGTTCAAAATTATATTTATACCAATTGTGTAGTACATACAAAAAATATATATATAGAAGCTAGAAGTCGTGCAGGTCATGAGGTCAAGGTCATTCAAATGAAGCTGCAGTAGCATCACGTATCCATTGTGAAGTTTTTGTTATTTGATGATTTTCAGAAGCACTTTATTTTACAGTCCTGTTCTGCACGTACATACTGTGTATTGTAATAATAACCCGGTAATAACTAGATACTAACATTCTTTTGGCAAGTACATGGTAAGTGTGTGCACATACTATCAAATAAAGTGCCAGCCTATTTTCTTAAGTGCAACCGATGGTATATTTTGCTTTTCTTGTTATTCAGTAACTGTGCTTTTCAAATGTTACAATCACAAATAGATGGACGAAAAGTTTTCAATCAATACGTCAAGAACTTAAGTCAATAATTTGGTGTTTAGCTGAGGCCTGGAGTTATTTGACATGCATAATTACCCTGAGTAAATCACTGCTGACGCCTGCCATGAAAACCAACCCACAATTATATTACAGTGTGTGTGTGTGTGTGAGAGTGTGTGTGTGTGTGTGTGTGTGTGAGTGTGTGTGCGCGCGTGTATGTGTGTGTGTGTGTGTGTGTGTGTGTGTGCAGCAAAACCTTTTCTGGTTTGGTGTACAACAATGATTTACATGAACAGTATAATTTTAAAAAATAAAATACAAAAGGACCATGTAAAAAAAGTAAACAAAAGACACAATCCTCTCAAAAACATGGAAATGGTTTAAAAAAAGAGAGAGAATTTAATAAACCAACGAATTTAAAAGACAGACACCTCTTTGCATATATTGCTGCTAAGGTTCAGATAAAGGTTGTTTTTTTCTGTGAAATGTGTTTGTGTCGTACTGAAATGAGTCAAATACATGCTTTGGAAGCTGCTGGTTAAGATTTCATACAAATCAATAATTCATCTCTGTTCAACAATCATATTGTCAAGGCACTAATAATGCTTGTTGCAAAACATCTGTGAAACACAAGATATAAAACTCAAAAAACAACAACAACAACAGAAGAACAAGGAAGAGTCCTGGGATATAGATGAAGTATGAGCACTTGGTGGTCCTCATTCCTGTGACTGTGGACAGACCCGCGTCTCTCTTTATTCCCTTTCGATCCTCTGATATTTCCAGAATCATGTTAATTGAGGTAGATCACAGGAGCAGATGAACACTCCTATGGATCAATCTGCAGACCGATCATGTGAGATACAGCGGGACGTTTACATCCAACGACCAGATTCACCTCCAAACACTGTATCACTGTATCAAATTCATTCGCTTAATTATTAACGGCTTGGCATATGTGCTTGTTCAGTCAAGGCCTCAGTGGCAGTAAATGTGAACATGACACGATCGACGACGGTCGCAACTAAAGCTGAGCTCACTCTGGCTCGATCTAACCAACCAACGCGACACATTCTTTAAAACAGTAAACAATCCCAGTTCATGTCAAACACTGATGTCTGCGCTGATGCGGCTGGAACTCATGAAAATCATCCTGTAAACGTTCCTCGTCAAACAGAGACACCATAAAACACACCGCTCAATACTACTCTCACTGAGAACACTGGCACAGCATCGACTGCTCTACACATTAAAGCAGCATTAATGTTTCCTCAGCTGCTACTTCTCAGTCACAATACATCTTAGATAATTGCATATGTCGCCATGCAGTGACGTTTCCTCTAATTATCACTCGTGGCTAAAATGTGCATTTGCAAAAACGTGTTTGGAATTTTCCAAGCTCAGGAGGAAATGAATACATCGTTCCCCTTTAAAACAATCATACGAGTGACTTCATATAGTCTGACATAAAACAATTCATAGCTAGATTCTAAGAGTGAAGCAAACATAAGCTGGTTAAAATAAAATCCCATGCATCTTCTCTCAGGGCTTCACCAGCAAACATCTTCCCTTCTTATCCAATGATTGTCTAACCTTTCCCTTTTAAAGCCTAGAAACTCAGTACAAAAATATTCAAGGAAACGTTCTGAAAGATGCATAGCTCAAAAATCACATTTGCGGAGAAGCCCTGTTTTATGCCTGTTCCGCATGTTCCTGCAGGGATAGAACACACACACACACACGTCAGTCTCTCCACTGTAAACCTTCACGGCTCTCAGATGACGGACTCGGGGTCCTCAGCCTTCACCTCTCCGTCTGCACCGTCCCACGCGCCGCTCTTGCTCTCCAGCATCTTCTCGGTGGTGTCTGCCGCTGTCTGCGCCTCCTTCCTCTTCCTCCGCGCCTCCACCCACGGGATCAGACACAGCACGGCCCCCCCGATGATCGGAGGAATGCCTGCCAGGTAAAACGCCACGTCATAGCTGCCCAAACGGTCTCTGAGGAACCCTGTGTACAGAAACAGACAGACAGGTCAACGAGGCCAAATTTACACCGCAAAGTGGCCCAGAAGCGCTTCTGTCTTTTGCATTTGAAAGCTGTTCAGAAGTGGCATAAATGCATTTCCACAGCAATTACAACCGTTTACCTTGATACTCGGACCTGAGGTCACTGAGGGTCTGGCGTAATTTAGTCCAGCTTTTAGGCCTCTTTACACTGAATTTTGAGCTGGCCTTCACTCAGCTGTACAGACGACTTAAATCAACTAAATCAACACATTTTGAACAAATGAGTTGTGTGTGTCTGTGTGTCATGTTTACCTAACATTTTTAGTACTTTTACCAAAGTCTTAACTTTTAGAGCTTAAATTTACAGTACAAAAACGTTCATAATTCTAATTTTCTTGACAGTTTTTCATATTTGCTAAGACACTAAACCCTATTCTCTGAACCAAATTCTCAATAGCCTAAACCAATTAGTCAAATAAAGCACTCTTTCTGCAAAACCTTAAACAAGTTCAAGTTTAGACACTGTTTGCAGATCTCATGCACTCTTTTTGCAAAACTCTAAACTCATTCTCACTCACTAAAACGCAATGCGTGTGTGCGTGCGAGTGTGTGTGTGTGTGTGCGTGTGTGAGTGTGTGTGTGCGAGTGTGTGTGTGTGTGTGTGTGTGTGTGTGCGTGTGTGTGTGCGTGTGAGTGAGTGAGTGAGTGTGTGTGCGTGTGTGTGTGTGTGAGTGTGTGTGTGAGAGTGTGTGTCCGTGCGTGAGTTCTGTAGTGTGTGTATTATTGATAATGTGTGTGTGATTTAAAGCTTTGTTTGATTTTGAGTGCAGGTGAAATGGTTTTGAAGCGATTGTTTGATTTTGCCAGAAGAGTCTGTGAATTTAGTTTGAAGGTTTGGATTTGTGTTTAAGGTTTTGAGAAAATGAGTGATGGTTTCAAGAAATGTGTTTTAGCAGTTCAGAAAAGCTGTAACTGACATAAATGTTAATTTACCAGCTTTCCCACAAACTGAGGCAAATATTAAAATACAGAAGGTGCAAACAAACCGAAATAATAATTTATAATGGATTATAAGTCTCATATCTTGACATTATCTATTTAAGATCTGTACAGTATTTTGCTATCTTACTGATATTACAATAAATAAAGTTAAAATCAAATGTGCCATATTACACATTCATCTGATCAGATATCTGATCTTACGGCTGTTTAAGAAAAAATATTATTTGTATTTTTTTATTATTATTGTTGTTGTCATTGTTGTTGTTATTATTTATAAGTGGTATTTGTCTGCTTTAAGTAAAGTAACAAGTTAACAATGGCAAGATATGAGACTTATAATACATTATTAACGATGGGAAATATAATCCATTGTAAGTTAAGTGGATGCATTGTGTTCATTGTGTATAAATCATCATACTCTTAAAAGCTATAACCACAAATAAGTAAATATTATAATGCATTAAAACGGTTGAGATGATACAACATATTATAAGGTTTTTTATAATGCATTATGCATTCATTATAATGCCTTAAGAATACTCTTATAATAAATTATAAATACGGGCTTCATAGAAAGTGCTACCAAAAAAGCTAATTCAATGAAAAGCCATCCAATTTAACGTGTCACATTCTAGCGAATGTTCGTTTACAGTTTTTCACTGTAAATTATTAGATGACTTGTTCTTTTTCTTTTTAGTTACTGTTAACCAATTAACATTTTTACCATAGCTGTTACTGTTAAAATTATGATCAGTTTTTACAGTGAAGAATGCGTCTGTGAGTTTTTCAGTCATTCAGATTTACACACAGAATTGCACTTGTGTGTGTGTGTGTGTGTGTGTGTGTGTTTAAGAATGTCTCTAAATGTGTTTATCTGGCATTTCATCTGTAATGTAATTGTGTCATCGTGTGGTCAGCCTCTTTTGAATGCATGTGTGTAAATGTCTGAGGGTTGTTTCTCTGTTTTTGCGGCACATCTTCTAACCTGCAGCAGCAGCTGAACTCATGAACTCAGTACCAGCTCCAGCCAGCAGGAGGCACATGATTATCACGCTTCATTACCTGCGATGGGAGGCCCGACGGTCATGGGGACGGACATCATGCCCAGGAGGAAGCCGATGGCCTGCGACACGTTCTGGGAGCCCACCAGCTCGAATGCAATGGGAGCCATGATGCAGATGAAGCATCCGTCAAACAGACCCATGAGCAGACACACCGAGATGTGGACATTTTGAGTTTCCCCGTAATTTAAAAGGCTTATAAATCATTCAGAATGAGTTTTTTTGAAAATCTAAAAATGCACAAAGTTTCCTGTGAGGGGTAGGTTTAGGGGTAGGGTTGGTGTAGGGCAATAGAAAATACGGTTTGAACAGTATAAAAACCATTACGCCTATGGAGAGTCCTCATAAACCATAAAAACCAACATGTGTGTGTGTGTGTGAGAGTGTGTGTGTGTGTGTCCAGACGGCTGTGACTCAACAGTGTTAATCAGTCTCTCACCTGCAGGAAGACTTTGTTGACTCCCGGGACGTAGTCGGCCACTCTCCCGAAGATCAGACGACCCACTCCAGACGTGATGCCGATACACATGAGCAGAACCTCTTTATTAGCGTCCGCACCGAAACGCTCCTCCACATGTTTCATCTGAGAGAGAGACGGAAGGATCTTAATCACTGATCTCATGTGAGACTGCACTCACACACATACAACATAACATGACACATTCACTTACTTACTTGCTTACAGGGAATAATAGTGTTTTACCCAGACCTGTCCCTTAAAATCTGGAATAAAACTTGTTTTGAAGTCATCTGGTAGCTCTGTGCACTTTCTGTTTATTTGTATAAAGAATAACCACGGTCCTCTTCAGTACTGTCATTACTATCATGTAAATCATGCTAGGGTAACATTTTCCAGAAAGTGTTGTGTTTGTGTCTGCTGTGAATGTGACGTGACAGGAGCACATGGTCTTTACCAATGCAGACCGTGTTAGATATTTAGATATGAGAAGATATTTCGAAGAATGTGGGTAACCAAACAATTTCTGGTCCCCATTGACTTCCATAGTATGGGGGAAAAAAATACTGTTCGGTTTACCCTCATTCTTTTTTTGTGTTCAACAGCTGAAAGACAATAATACAGGTTTGGAACAACGTGAGGGCGAGGAAATGATGAGAGAGTTGTCATTTTTTGGTGAACTATCCCTTTAAGTATTAGTAGGAATACAAAACATTCGTAGCCTTTTTTCTTAAGTTAGAAAATAAGCAGAAAACAGCAGTTAAGAAGAGTTTTATTCTTAAGAACGTCATGAATCCGGCTGCTGGTCTTCATTCCATGTGATGCATGTTTTAACAGACAGAACAGAAAAAGCTTGATTCCTCAGGTCGTCAGAAGCGTCTCTGCCTGAAGAATCAGACAGATATTGTTTGTAACTGAACGCCATTGGTGCTTTTCGGAAGAATCCTGTGTTTCTCAAGCAACCGCCGCTTGTTTGTGTGTGTGTGTGTGTGTGTGTGTGTGTGTGTGTGCATATGTGTGTGTGAGAGAGAGAGTGTGTGTGCATGTGTGTGTGAGAGAGAGTGTGTTGAGGACACACAGGAATTCACTCAGAGCGAACAGACAAGAAAAGGGGCCTGTTTTAGGGACTGTTCTGTTACAACACTCCAAACAGACACATGAACCCGCTTCCTGCACAGCGCTACGTTTGTGTGTGTGTGTGTTTGTGTGAGTGAGTGTGTGCGTGTGAGTCACACACACACACAGACACTCCTTCAGAAACAAAGACGCAAGCAGATCAGATCCAGAGGTGTGCAGTTAGTACAGAAGAGGACGTGGAAACATGAAACATGAAAACACAGGAGCAGATGTAGATGGGATCCTGGGCGTTCGGGTTCCTCCTCCCAAAACACACCAATCTGAGGGCTGGGAGAGGAGCGGCCCACACACGGCCCCACGACAGACACACACACACACACTTACAGAGTTTCACTGCGTAAAAATGAAGAACAACATAACGCCTGGCAGTCTGAACATCATCTGATTGAGTTGATCCATGACCTGTGCTGAACACATGAAGACCTTACAGACAATACACCATCAACTCAAGGACGACTGACAGCCAGGGTCAGTGTGAGAGAGTTTCAGACCTGTGCATGCGTCTTTATGCCTTAAACATTTAGGTTTAGGGCATTTAGAAAAGTAAGTGTTTAAGTAAATGTTATGTTCATATTAACACATGTTCCGAAACCAGAGTCTGGGTCAGACTGGGTCATGATATCCTGCTGGCTAACACAAATGAGGGTTTGTTGAAATTGTAAGAGTGATGGTTTTGGCAGCATCTAATTAAATAAGCAGCAAAATACCAGTTAAATAAACCAGCAGCGCAAGCAATCATTCTTTAGTAAAGTGCATTGGGATTTTTATATATCTGCATTAATTGGTCAAAAAATGTCATCTGATCTTCATCAAAGTCACAAGTATAGACAAACACAATGTGCTAAAGCAAACAACACGCACACAATTATGATCTTTCATGTCTTTATTGAACACATCCCATCAAACATTCACAGTGCTGTGGAAAAAGTAATTGAACTTTACCTTGTTGTCATGACCTGGATGATCCACAACTGTTTTCTTTTTTTTTTGACGACTTTCATGAGTCGATCATGAGTCGTTTGTTTGTCCATGACAGATTATAATTGTTTGTGTGTTATTAGCTTAAGCACAATTTGTCAAAACTTATGGCTTTGTCAAACATTTTATGACTAATTAATACAGAAAACCAACCAATTCCAGTGGGTTCACCACTTTATGAATGTCTAATGACTGTAAATGTAATTTTGAGCTTGTGTCATGTCTTCCCTGACAGTACGTGTGAGTGGAGTTGAAAAATACTCAAACTTTTGGAAACGTCACATGAAAAACGGCAATGGCTGTGACGTGCAGGTAGTGATAATTGTCTTGAGCATTTAAAATACACAGATTGTGCTGGAGTTGGTGTGTAAATCATTGTTTACATATTGCTACATTTCATTCAGTTTTCACATGCATTTGCTTTCATTATGAATAGACTGACTGGCTTTACAAGAGTAAATCAACACTATATCTTTACTTTGGGCATTCAGAAACAAAGCTTCCAACTGCAATAGTGTGTATATATGATGATTATATTAGCTGTGTGCTGAAAACGTGGAGGCGTGGTAGTGTTCTGAGTTGCTTATACTTACGTACACCTTTGCTGTTTTTAAGAAAACAATCTGTTATGAATCAAAAAAACTTCAATGGTTTAGTAATGCACAGTTATGAGAGTCTGTCTGTCACAGATGAGATGTGAAACAAGTCCAAGAAATTTCACAGTGTGTTTGATAAACTGTGCAGATGATGACGTTCATGTGTGACTGCAGGTGAACCACTGACCTTTATCTGCTGGATCACGATCATAAACGAATAAAAGAACGGACTCTGACTGCTAAAAGTGCTCATCTGCATTTCTTGATGCTTCAGCGCATGACTGCTGACCTCAGCAGCTTCAGAAATGCAATATAATGACACTGTCAGCATCTGTGTGTGGGTGAACAGATCACAAGACCAGAGGTTTCCTCCAGCAAACAGTCAGCTACACTTACCTACAAAGAATATATAACGCATCCCAACAAAATGGCTTAGAAAATGAAAGTGAGTGATGAAATGCGGTGAGCTGCGGGACAAGTGAAACTACTGCTCGTCTCTGTGTGTCTGAAAGTCAATGCCAAATTTTCTGAAAATGCTTCCAAGAGGGAGTAGGTAAATGATAAATAATAAAGAGCCCAGAACGGATCCCTGTGGGACACCAGTCATGATATTAGATGACTTAGATCGAAACTGGCTTAGTTGTTCAAACCAAGTATGAACTGTGAGATATGAGGAAGTACCAACAATTCCTATGGATTGCAAACTATCTATTAATATTTTATGCGGAATGTTGCCGATAAATCAAGAAGAATTAATACAGATAAAAGTCCCGAGTCAGCTGCTACCAATAAGTCATTTAAAATCTTAACAATCTCAGTATTATGATGGGAAAGAAAACCAATATATAAATGTAAATAACATGCAATTAAGCATCTGAAAACATCACATTAAGTTCACACTTATAAATACACACTTGTATATCCTTTTAGATCACATTATTTCCATAATAAGTGGAATAATCTGTCACCGATGGAGTTTGGGTTCCTTGCCACTGTCGCCTTTGGGCTTTCTTAGTTGGGGGCACTTAATATTTGGCATTTAAATTGGCAATACTATAAACTTGACTGCACAGACACTATTGGAAGAGAACTGAACTGAGCTGATGATGATAGGACTGAATCAACGATGAACTGACTTTAACTGAAAAATTGTCTGTTTATTGTCCTCTTTTTAGAGCTGCTTTACAGCAGAATTGAAATTTGTTTGCCTTATTGACACACTATTTTCCTGTTTAACAATGTAAAGCTGCTTTGACACAATCTGTATTGTATAAATCTCTATATAAATAAAGGTGACTTGACTTGACTTAAGTGCTCTTCTTAAAACGTTAGCTGTAGTGTGCTTCTTTTACACAAGGGAACAGAAAGCGACCAAAAGACCTTGTGGTTAAAAGATTCCTGACCATTTCTTGTCCTGTCTGCAACCTTACAAAAATAATCAGGAAAAGACACATGCCAGATCTGAGCTTTAGTCAACCACACACGAGCACATCAGATTAATATATCAGAGCTTACATGCTAACAGCCACAACTACTAGAGACTATGTCAACAGAGAATACGTGAAGAAAACCGGTTGAGGTGTTAAACCTGCTGTTGACCTGAAGTGACGTGTGCTGTTCGGAGTGAAGCGGCGATCGCTGTGAGGACTTCACAACAACACCCAAACCCAGTGAGACCATGTGCCCTCTAACCCCGAGGAACATGCTTTTGTTTTGATTTGAACAGTTCAAGTGAGCTCTTCAGCCTCTGGCAGATGACAAAGCCATGCTGAGATGTGTGTTTGTCCACTGCTAACCTCCTCGACCCAGAAAGAGCGGCAGGAAAACATCCAGAGGATTCCCAACGAGAGAACGGCTCTCCACAGATAAACAACCTCTTTCCCTCTCAGTGCTGCCCATCATCCACCCTCTGCAGGGCACCTTAGCCTGAGCAAAACACGTCTGGAGATATTACAATAACAGAGCTGATGTTTATGTAAAGCACAGTCTGCAGCTATGCCCTGCGCTCCTCAGATCAAATTGACCTTTTATTTCAATAAACCTCACAGCATAAACGTCCATCCATGCAGAAGACCAGCATACAGATGAAGGAACCGCACAGATACTCTGCTGACGTGGCTCTCGTGGGCCATCTGAGTAAGGTTCAGTTCATTCACCATCATGGACATTTGAGGCAAATATCAGTCTGCTCCTCACAAAAAGCATAATTTAACTTGAAGCTACAGTCATGTGAACTATATAGGCTTTCTGCAGAAGCTTGCAAGCTCCAGTCCCTGTCAGCGCAATCTTGAGTATTTCACTCCAAATATCTTTTTCATACTTTTGTGCTCTGCAGAAAAAAAGTAAAGGCTAAAATACACTATATGACTTTTAAAATCTGAACAGATTTTAGAACACTAGGCATCACAAACTTACTGACTCGTTCTGAATACAACAAACTCAAAATAGCAAGCATGTTTGCTCTCCCACAACTGGATAGAAGCATTTTCTGTGAAATATGTCAGTTAAAACCTGCAGACTGGCTCCAACTTTTGCTAACTATCATCAACTCGTCCAGACTCTTAATCTGAGCAAAAATCTGTACAAAAGTTGTGTAGTGCAATCCAGCCTTAAAGGAGTAGTTTCACTGGAGCTGGTATAGAATATATATTGAAGATAAAAATGTTTTAAAGATGGATTTGATTCTTCCAAACACACAGCTTTTGTCTTCTCCAGATGTTAACTGATGGACTGGAGTGCTGTGGATTACTTGTGGATTATTGTGATGTTTTTATCAGCTGTTTGGACTCTCATTCTGACGGCACCCATTCACTGCAGAGCATCCATTGCTGAGACACTGATGCAATGCTACATTTCTACAAACCTGATGAAGAAACAAACTCACATACATCTCGGATGGCCTGAGAGTGAGCACATTTTCAGCAAATGCACATACATAATTGTTCCTTTAAGACATACAGGTTTCGAACAGCATGACAGATGGTGAAAGTGCTCACATTTGGGTGAACTATGTATAGCATTTCTGTAAGGACGTTCCTGAGACGAAAACTCATGTTGTGAAATCTAAAGGCCTTTTCACACTGAACACAAAAATTTGGCGCAAATGTTTGGCACGATGATGCTTTTGAATCGAAACAATAGATCCCTATGGGGCTATTCACACGAGGCGTAATCATTCGCGGTGCGAAAAAACAAGGATTTTTTTTCATCATTTGTGTCAATTTTTTCCCCCGTTGCTCTACGAGGAAACAGGCCGTCCAATTAGATTTGAGCTTAGATCACGTGCCCGGAGCAGCTGCTGTTGCACAACTATAGATCACAAACGGAAGTTATTACAAGCACTCGATGATGGTTTAAAGTGGGTTTTAAGCAAAAACATTAATAATCACATACATTTTCAAGTGTAGCTTGATGCTAATTGTACCATTACTTATATTTTAAGATGTATTCTTGTAAGCATTATAGATAGTTTGTGTTTCTGGTGTAGAGCCAAACTATATTTACCTTAATTTAATGCTGTATATTGAGCAGCGGACGATGTTAACGCCATAAACGAGATACATAACTGAGGAAAAATGCATTGTTGGTCGGCGCCACCTAGTGTGCAGGCGTGAATTAGCAGAAGGCGATCAATCGTTTCGCACTCAGTGTGAAAGCTCCGTTCGTCGGTGATTCACCTCGCTTTTTTGGGCTCAGTGTGAAACAGTCTTAAGGCAGAACAGAGAAATTCAGCACACTCACCAGATGAACGTAAGGCACGAAGTATCCGTACAGGGCCGCAGGGATCCCAAAAGCCCATATGCGGTATCCCAGAGACCTCCAGATGTGCATGTTAAACACCCTCTTGAGCGAGGGAAAGCGGCTGCCCGACTTGCTGCTGCTGACGGGTTTGGGCAGCAGGGGTTTGTAGGTGAATCCCGCCAGCATGAGCATGAACATGAAGACGCTCAGCACACGCAGCGTGTAGGCGAGTCCCACGCGCTTCAGCAGGCCGGTCAGCATGTAGGGGAGCGTGATGGTGAATACGCTGCTGCCCGCCGTCACAATGCCGTTCACCAGGCCCAGCCTCCGCTTGAAATAGTGACCCAGGATCACCAGACTCGGCTGATATGCAAAACTGCAGCCACACGCAAAGACTATGCCGTAGGTGAAGTACATTGGCCCGAGAGACCTGCAGAGAATAACGATTGGACTGCGTTAACTTTAAAGGCACATTATAAATCAAATTAAATACTACTAGTAATGCAATTCAAAGCACAATTGTGAAATGTCTCCTGACAGTTTTTGTGCTATCAAAATTCTTTCTCGTCTCTCAGTTTAATGTTGACTGTAAATCAGTGATTAATAGATTGATTCTGCTGAAGAGTGAACCACTGCAACTCCGTGATGCTTTTAAAACATTCATCTATTTCTCTGACCAATGGCTAATAGAAATTATTTTTTTTTTCAGTTCAGTTCTGGTGATGCTAGTGGCGCAAAAATGAAATACGTTAGCTTTAATGTCAGGAGTGTAACCGTATGATTGCTTTGTGTTCAGCTAAACTTCATTTAGAGCTAGTTATGCTCTCCAGTTCAGCAGACTGCAACATGTATTTAGTGCAGTGTATTTAAGTACAGGTATTTGTTTGTTAATCTTCAGTATTTAGAGAAACAATAAACAACAACTTGTCACTGATCGTCTCAAACAGTCATACAAAGTGCGCTAAGTAATCAGATTACTTTTTAATGAAACGAGTACCCAAGTCATTACTGTTGTATTAATTTAATATCCTTACTGATAGTTGAAAGCCTTCAGAAACATCTTGAGAAGAGAAGAGAAGAGAAGAGAAGAGAAGAGAAGAGAAGAGAAGAGGGCCAAGTACAGAGCCTAGTGGGACCCCAGTGTCAGACTAAAGGAGTACAATGTTGTATGTTTCAATTTAATCCATTGAACTTTGGGTTCTTTAGGAACAGGAAAAACAGTGTCTTAAAGGACTGAGTAAGATGAGAAGACATCTCCACAGTCCTTCAAATCATGCGTCAGAATAAAAACATTATATTGTCAGGTGTTCTGGATGATCTCCACATCTATACTCAATCCACTGCTTACAGACAAAACCATTGCTCCCTTTTGACAGCGAACATAAAATCACACAGGAAGGATAGTTGAGTATAAAAACAGATGGGCCACAGCAACTAGAAAGCAATCATTTTATCCAGTTTACAGTCCATTGGCTAAGCACTAGTAAGTACACTCGGTAGTGAAGGATGGTCATTACCACCTATTTCCAGTTGCAGGTAATATAAGCATTAATTGAACTGCTTAGCAAGAAATTAAAAAAAACTCTTTATCTAAAACCTGAGGTGAATATAATGTAAAAAACTCTTTATCTAAAACCTGAGGTGAATATAATGTACTTACGTGACGAAGGAACTGCCCAGAAGTCCCACAAACGCCACCGCTGCCCCTCCAACTGCTGTAATCCGGCAGCCAAACAGATCGGTGAACACACTGACGATTGGTGAGAAGAAGAAGATCATACCCATTGAGAGAGAGCCGACCCATGCTACACACACACACACACACACACACACACACACACACACACAGTTAATTTATTCTTATGTTACAAGAAAAAAAATATGTATGGTAATATACTATTTCCGTGATATGAAATTATTTATATTGTGATATATTCACACTGTGGTATTTTGGTCACACCTCCCATCCCTATAAAACCAGCAGTCTAAGTAAATTAAACTTCCATTAGATACATTTAAATGTGTTTAAATGTGTGTGATAACAAACAACTCATTATATAATGCTGTTTTAAAGATTTACATAAAAAAACAGCAATACAGACCAGATCGAGTCAAATGACAGAGCGCACCAGTATCCATCAATCCAAATAAAACAAGAAAATAATAAAATGGGATGAAGCATTTTTCATTTGTAAAGCAATTCATGCACTGGATTATACAAAATGAGCATTATTATTTCCAGCATGAAATAGCTAACTGTTAAATGATTCATACTGTGCCACTGTATTTCAGCACAGTTCTCACAGGATACTGCATCTGTAATTTATTCTTATCACACAAACAAACATTATTAGAGAGAAAGATCCTACACACAGACACAGAAATGTTAATCTAACACACCACAGACTTACATTATATTTCTGTGGCATGACATACACTGGTTTTACTATAGGACTGAGATTTTTCATTAAACATCAAGGGGAGAGAAAACTGTTGTACAAAAGTTCATTAAATGTCCTTAATCAAGCTTTGAAATGTATTAGCATGAACTGGATCACGTGAGTTTGCAGTAAAAAACAGCCGTGTTTGAGTCTGACACGTGAACCTGACATACATTACCGTCCTTCATGCTGCAGTTTCACAAAGGAAGTCAAAGTGATCATGTGATGATCTGGGTTATGGAGTGAGTCTCTCTCCGACAGAAACACACACACACACACACGTCCATCCAACTTCCCGAAAGAACACCACATATGACACTTATGAAGGCATCCTATTTATTCTACTTTATTTCACCAAACCGATCCTGAATCTGAGTCTGTGTATGAAAAAGCTTTTTTAGGAAATAAATAAATTATATTAATATTTATAATAAGACGAACCAGCTGTGTTTGGCATCACTATCGGACACAGTGTGGTGCAGCTTCATCATGGCCTGTATTTGAATTCATATTAATATCACACAAAATCATCATGAAGACTGGAAAAGAAAGAAAGAAAGAACAAATGAAAGAAAAAAGAGAGCAAAAATGAATAAAGAAACATGCAAAAGAAAGAAGGAACGAGTGAATGGTAAGGAGAAGAACAGAGGGATTGAGTCTGTGACCCTCGAGCTACAGCAGCCTGACATGTGTGACTCTCTCCAGCATCAGCGAGGAGGACCTGAGTGAAACCACGGCGTGTGTCCAGTCTGTAATGATTCCTCACACACTGCAGTGAGTATCAGAGATGCTGGAAACACACTGTTAGCACAGCAAACAAACACACTCCCATCCGTCCGTCCCCGTGAGCCAGTGTCCTGATCAAACACACCGGAGCAGACGGACGACAGACGGATCAAACACACGGCCTGATCGGACTCACTCAGTCTGACTGACTGTGACTAGCGACTATCTGATGTTGCAAAGTTAATGTCGCTATTCATCTGAATTCAGTTCAAGTGCTGTTTTCATCCGATGTTGTATTTACAGTTAAGCAGAAAATATTACTGAATATTAAACCCCAACTACATGCCATCATGAAGTCCAGACTGTACTGCTGCATAAACACTGTTGATTTTAAAGGAATATTCCAGCTGAGACACAAATAAAGCTCTACTGACTTCTGTATCAGCTGAAGCAATTCAATTACTTTAAATTTAACCGAGTCGATTAATTTTAAAAAAATGATGTGAATGACATAGCTGGATTGCAAGAACTGAAAATACAAAGAATACAATTAATTATTACTCTCAAATGAGTAGAAAGACTAAGATGTTTGGCAATAGATCAGGAGTGACTTCTGTTCACACTGGATCTAATAAGGACTGTATGAACATTAACTGAAGTCAGTCCACTTCTCTGACCTCACTTTGATAATACTAGCGAAACGACTGTAAAATTGGTGCTACGCAGCTAGAGAAAACAGACAAAGGGCTTGATGTTCACTTTAGCAACAAGAAAAGTGTTGCCTGTAGCACAATGACAAACAACCCAGTGTTGTTTCAGTATCACTGAGAGATTTCAGTTAACATTGATTTTTAAGTAATGGAAAACTTTTTTCATGGTTTTATGGTTTATTTTTAGTTAACTATAATAACCTTGAAAAAGAACAGACAAACTAAAAACTTTCGTATCACATCTTTAAGGGTTTAATCTTTATTATAAATGTCTGTCATCCTTTCACATATGTGACAAAAGCAGTGTTAAGTCGCTGGGGTATATTTGCAGCAATAGTCAACAATACATTGTATGGGTCAAAATTATCCATTTTTCTTTTATGCCAAAAATCATTAGGATATTAAGTAAAGATCATGTTCCATGAAGATATTTTGTAAATGTCCTACCGTAAATATATCGACGCTTAATTTTTGATTAGTAATATGCATTGCTAAGAACTTCATTTGAACAACTTTAAAGATGATTTTCTCAATATTTAGATTTTTTTGCACCCTCATATTCCAGATTTTCAAATAGTTGTATCTCAGCCAAATATTGTCCTATCCTAACAAACCATACATCAATGGAGATCTCAAGCTTTCAGCTGATGTATACATCTCAATTTCGAAAACTTGACCCTTATGACTGGTTTTGTGCTCCAGGGTCACATATGTGCCCACAAACATCACACAGCACTTACAGCGACTGTGATTAAAGTGAGACACACAGCATCAGTACAGACAGTCACTCGAGTTCTCATCCTTCTCCTTCATAGCGGAGCATGAACACGACCGTATGCAGCGCTTTATCCTCAGACAGTTCATGTTGTGTTGGGTGTTTACTCTGGATCATGGAAACATTAAACTACGGAAGAAAAACCTTCGCTGTCTCCTCACACAGAGTAATGTCCTCCTGTTCCTGAAAACTAGCTTCCTGAGCCACAAATAAGCATCACGCCTCCAAACACTTGACTGCGTGACGTGAAGAGCGGATCGAGATCCATTCCACTTCTTGTTTCTGTGTTGTGTGTGATTAGATCCATCAGCGAGCAACACTCCCGGGACCAAGAGTCAAGAGTTCAGCAGCGGCCGATAAACCAGCTCATCTGCTGCTCTCTGAACGTTACGCAGTGGAAACACAGCATCTCCTGTCTGCTTATTCCAGCTGTCTCGTCAGAGAGGTCTGTAAACGGGACGCCAGTGATTTCTGACAAGAAATGATGCGCTGAGCACACAGGCTCTGGTGAACGTGATTTATATCATTCCAATCAACCAATCAGAATTGAGGGATACGTTTTCAAGAAATGTCAATTTTAGGCTTACAGTCAGGGTTAGATGCTTCTACGCCCTTGTTATTCACCTATCATTTCCCTCTGATTTTAAGAATAAATTATGGGTAGGGTTAGGTTTAGCGGTAGGGACTATATTTTTGGACAGTAATGTTGATCCAGGAACATGTCTTGGCAAAATCACAGCGACCCACAGATAGATATAGATAGATATAAACTGTCTTGTCAAAGTCTGAAATTTATATATATATATTTATATATATATATATCAGGCTCTGGATCAGACTCTCACACAGAGAAACCTGCGCCGGTGTCAGATTCACAAACACTGATATTAATGACCATAAAGCTGAAGATTATCACTCGAGATGATAAGATTGTGGACGTTATCGTAAAGTCCAGAGTGTCGATCTGTATTTATGCTGACAAACATGTGAGTTTTACAGGACAAGGTTCTTCAGTGCTCAATGAAATCAGCCTTATTTCTCCAAAATTCCATTTAATATTTCTCCAAATTCATTTTTTCCATTTCCATTTTCTGGATTCTGTTTTAATTAAACTTTAATAATCAAAAAGCATGTCTCCTCTGATTAATACAATTTTTCATAAACCAAAATGTAAGAATTTATTAAAATGTTACCAGTAATCTATGCTTAGAAATGTGTCTTAATCTTTCAGAAATTCTGTGTTGTCTGTTTTCATGTTTCTGGATTTGATTTAATTTATCACTTAATTCAATCAAAGAAGGTGGTAATCAAATCAATGTATAAAACTTAAAAAATTTAACTCATCTCTTAAAATGCAATCAAATTAAATTTTAACAATTCCTTTTTACTTTATTTTATTTTTTGGTAAAGTGCTGCACAACAGAGACGTGAAGTGTGTGATATTCTTTAAAATACTGTTTTAATAAACTCTATTATTACTATCATTCTTTTGAGAAGGAAATTCTACTGCGGTAAGAATATACAGTAATAGATTTCTGAATTTGATTTGTATGAGTGTATTCTGTGATTGAGTCTGTGTTTGTCACATCACAGAAATCAGAGTGACACAGAGCTCAGGTGAATGTAACGTCAGGAGACTCCACTGGTGAGCGCTTCATACACAGATGAAGCAGCTCTTACACACTATCAATCACAGACGCTCGTCTCTGGCCACTGTGCTGCGTGCGTGTCGTCCAGCACAAGTGTTTTTAAGATGGCGTGCTAAAGTTAAAAATAGTCCCGCTTTTAAAGAGACGTCTGGAGACCCCGTCCCATCTGCTCAGGACTGCTTCAGACTTCAGATCAGCAGCGCTGGGAGGACAATATCAATCACCGCATTCTAATCAATCAATATCCACTCTCAAATCTCAAGATCAATCTTTTTGTCTGTGCTGCTACCGGTTCATACGTAAACTTCACGCAGCATTATTTGTATCGCGCCTCCCATCCAATAATCGCAGTAATCTTTGTGCTTACTTCTGATATTAAACTCAGCTTTCAAAATTCTGTCAACTTCATTATGAAATTCAAAAAATGAATACCATTTTTGACTCTTTAATTTGACCATTTGTTAATAAAAAGAATCGTCTGAATGTTTAAATAGGTTTAACAAGTCTTGACATTAGAGGTTTCACAGGCCTTACAGACAGATCTGTTTAAAATGTCACATACAGACAATTCCACCCAATTCATTATTTTTAACAAAATGAACAGACCAGGGTGGAAGAAGACTTCATTTCCCAGAACTCCTAGAATAACCTGCTCAGTTTCTCTCTGAATTACACAGAGTCGGGTTCTGGAAGTACAAATCCCATTCATTTGTTTTCATACGGTAATTATGAACAATAACTTATAATTAGACTTTTTCCATTTGTTTGCATTATTTCAACTTATTTTGTAAATAATCACGTTTAACAGCAGATCTCCTGGTGTTAAACTACATTACCCATGATTCTGCAGAGAAATCTCCACCAATCACAGAATCGCCAAAAGAACACGTTAGCCCCGCCCACTCCCATCAACCTCTCTCAAACTACTTAAATGTTTGTATGTATAATATGAATTTATTGCAATACATGTAAAACATATCATCTGTCCATATACACACAACACCATTCGCAAAGCTTCATGGGATTGCAGTTCTTTCCCTTAATAAAGCTGTTCAGGTCAAATCTTACACTTTTGTCTGATTTCTTTGCTTTCAAATCAAAGTTTGTAAAAGTTGGTTTTGTTCATGACTTATAATGCTTTAACGAAGACCGTTTTAAAGCCCTATGGGAGAAATGCAGTCTGTATCTTCCTACAGCTTTTCTGTTTGATCAGGTCACATGACTGGGTGGGTGGAAATAGTTTCTGTAGTTTTCACCACAGAATGCGCTCGCAGGAACGATCCTCCTGCAGAAAACAGCCGTCAGATCAATGCTGATTCACTGCTGATAATCAAGGCAGAACTGAGACGAAACAGCACTGACAGAAGAGCACAAGCACATCTGTTTGCACTTACAGAAACATCCAGAGCCGTATAAGTGGAGTTTCTGAAAGTGCTGCTCCTCTGAGAGCATGAAGATAGCTTTACCGCAGCGCTGCTGTTGACTGACACACACACACACACACACACACACACACACTCACACTCACACACACACACACACACACACATAAAGATCACAGAGGCTTTATAGCATAAGCGAATCCTTCCGTTGAGCGTTTCCAGCTCTGAGCCCGGCTCATTACCCACAAGCATGGGGACACTTCTGATCCTCAGGATGACTCTGCAGAATCCTCGGGAACATCTGCAGCAGGCTTTAATGGGGGATTCGTGCACAGCCGCACACAGCTGGCAAACATTACGCTGACTGCAAACTCCAGGACCACCATCCCGTGACAAGTCCTCCTCTTGTGTTGAGTATCAGAACCCCTTTTGTGTTGGGGGTTTAAACCGACCCCCATTGATTTCTATGCAATTCACCAAAAATCAACACTATGGAAATAAAAATAAGACTTATCTACAAACAGAAACCTCTAAAAAATATATATAAAATGAGATATTATGAACTCCTATTTTGATTTTTTTTTTTAAAGTTCCTCCCTTTGTGTTTCGGGTCAATGCATATATTTATGTTCAAAATTAGCTGCACAGACACAAAATAGGTTTTTATTTTTAAATGAACATTTGTCGTGATTATTTGCACACTGAGGTGCAAATGACTAAGTATCTAACATTTTGTGTACTTACTGTATTTATTGCTATTTGTACTTAGTGTAAATATCCTCTGCCTTTCTGTCATGTCTGTTTCTCAAACCCTTTCGCACACTTATTGTCATGCTGCAACAGACTAGTAACTGAGATCCAAAAAATAAACGAGTAAATACATCATTTCACAGATTTTTGACTGTAAAACTCAAACAGATGAAAAAAACTTTGAATCTTACATTTATACATTTATTTTTACAGTTCGTATTCATTTCATTCTGTAGTGTTTGACAAGCATGAATAAAGTTTTTCCCGTTTTTTGTTTTTTTTCTTTGCAGTTTTTCAAAGTGTTGATTTTTTGGTGAATTGCATGGCAACCAATGGGGGAAATTTGTGCAGCTTTCCAAAACAGATGTATACGATCTCAGAATAAAAGCTACAAAAGCTATCATGGGGACCGTAACATTTCAAAAGGCACATTTGTGTATCTTATTTGCCCCTAAAAGGTGCATATTAGTGCCCTAAAGGAACATTTTAGCACCCAAGTTGAAGTTGTACATATTTGTACCTTTCGAAAAGGAACTGCCCCAGTAACAGCTTTTGGACCTTTGTGTATGTTAAATCTTCGCATGCAAATTCAAGGTCCTAAATGAGAAAAAGTCACAAAATTTTAAGAAGAAATAAATAGTCTAACCAGTGTTTCAATCCGTTTCAAATCGAGTGTAGGTCAAACTGACCTGAAACACATTATTAGGTTACGAGCGTGTGGCAACACAACTTTAGTGTCAGTGAAAGCAGTGATGAGTAAAGCTGCTCTCTGTCTACAGAAGCTCCTCCAGGCCTCAGACGCGTATGGCTGAACTCTATTTAACTCTAGCCGTATCAGGCCCTTATCAACACCCTGAGCAGCTGCTGTGGGCCCCGGCAGGCCATGGGCCATGTCTACTTTCCCACCACGCGCTGAACTGATAGGGTGATGTTGCCATTCTGTAGAGTGCCAGCGATTGGTGCTCCTACAGGACGCTCATCGCCGTTCCCGTGTTTATCTTACCAGTTTATCTGCCAGCAACCTTCACCTAAAGCGTGTGTCAACACAGATCAAGTGCTCAGTTGACTATTAACTCACATGTGCGGCAGTGCACGTAACTCCACCTGCTTCACCGCGGACAGAACCAAGGCCAGGCCCCTGAATGAAGCAGTAACTGCTGAAGAACTGGACACTGCATGTCCTAATCAATGTCTACCTCCATAAACAAATTCAAAGAGAACGTCCCACAAGACAACAGCACAAAATAAGACTGACAGACCTTTCTTCTTATGTGTCAAGGTAATGTTAATGAAAGACGCCCAAGCAGAAGTTTGGGGACCCTTGGTTGTTTGACAAGCATGAATAAAGTTTTTCCCGTTTTTTGTTTTTTTTCTTTGCAGTTTTTCAAAGTGTTGATTTTTTGGTGAATTGCATGGCAACCAATGGGGGAAATTTGTGCAGCTTTCCAAAACAGATGTATACGATCTCAGAATAAAAGCTACAAAAGCTATCATGGGGACCGTAACATTTCAAAAGGCACATTTGTGTATCTTATTTGCCCCTAAAAGGTGCATATTAGTGCCCTAAAGGAACATTTTAGCACCCAAGTTGAAGTTGTACATATTTGTACCTTTCGAAAAGGAACTGCCCCAGTAACAGCTTTTGGACCTTTGTGTATGTTAAATCTTCGCATGCAAATTCAAGGTCCTAAATGAGAAAAAGTCACAAAATTTTAAGAAGAAATAAATAGTCTAACCAGTGTTTCAATCCGTTTCAAATCGAGTGTAGGTCAAACTGACCTGAAACACATTATTAGGTTACGAGCGTGTGGCAACACAACTTTAGTGTCAGTGAAAGCAGTGATGAGTAAAGCTGCTCTCTGTCTACAGAAGCTCCTCCAGGCCTCAGACGCGTATGGCTGAACTCTATTTAACTCTAGCCGTATCAGGCCCTTATCAACACCCTGAGCAGCTGCTGTGGGCCCCGGCAGGCCATGGGCCATGTCTACTTTCCCACCACGCGCTGAACTGATAGGGTGATGTTGCCATTCTGTAGAGTGCCAGCGATTGGTGCTCCTACAGGACGCTCATCGCCGTTCCCGTGTTTATCTTACCAGTTTATCTGCCAGCAACCTTCACCTAAAGCGTGTGTCAACACAGATCAAGTGCTCAGTTGACTATTAACTCACATGTGCGGCAGTGCACGTAACTCCACCTGCTTCACCGCGGACAGAACCAAGGCCAGGCCCCTGAATGAAGCAGTAACTGCTGAAGAACTGGACACTGCATGTCCTAATCAATGTCTACCTCCATAAACAAATTCAAAGAGAACGTCCCACAAGACAACAGCACAAAATAAGACTGACAGACCTTTCTTCTTATGTGTCAAGGTAATGTTAATGAAAGACGCCCAAGCAGAAGTTTGGGGACCCTTGGTATAAACCAGGGGTGTTAAACTCAGTTCCTGGAGGGCCGGAGCCCTGCAGAGTTTAAACACACCTGATCCAACGAATCAAGTCCTTCAGGCTTATTTGAAAACTACATGGTATGCGTGTTGGAGCAGTGTTGAAACTAAGCTCTGCAGGGCTCCGGCGCTCCAGGAGCTGAGTCTGACACCCCTGCTCTACAGGAATGACAACAATTGGTGCCAAACATCCACTGCTGCAGTGCACAGACACTATTGGACGAGAGCTGAACTGCATCATTGAATCATCAATGAACTGACTTTAGCTGGAAAATGACTCTCTGTTGTTGTCTTGCATCACTGAAAAACTGTTTTCCTGTTTAACACTGTAAAGCTGCTTTGACACAGCCACTATTGTATAAAGCGAAATACAGAAGAGGTGACACCAGAGAGCTGCTGACCACTCATCATGAAAAATACAGCAGACTGATTACAACGATGGTCTTGTGGGAATGCATAAAACAGAAGTGAATGGCTGTATGATGTCAATCATTATGAACTTGTTAAGACCTCAAATAAACAGATAAAAACGTCATTCCTAAAATCTAAAAATTTGAATTTGAAATCAATTGAATAACATTTGATAAAAAACCAAGTCTGTATTTGAATTGCATATAGAATTTCATCATATAAAAATCCATTTGCATTACACTTTTAACTTAACTAACAAAAATTGTGATGCATATTTGTCAGTCATGCATAAATGAAGTTTATAGCCTTTTATTAACTAGTTGCATCTATTTTTTCATTTAAACAATCATATTTTTTAAAATGCATTAAATTGCATACAATCAGAAAAAATTCTCCAAGCAGTTAAATGTTTTCTGATAAAAAGTATGAACACGGTTAAAATACGGCTAGCTGTGAAACAAGCAATATTCAGTTGGCTAAAATGCAAGAATTTAAAATAAATGGATTTATTGATGATAGCTGGTTTAATTTTGTATTTGAAACACATTCAGTATAATAGTACTATTACAGAAATCTGACCTGTTTCATTGATGTATGACTG
>NW_015637342.1:0-420 GCF_001515625.1 Sinocyclocheilus rhinocerous
CAAGATGTTGACGCAGAAATGCATCTTCGGGTGCATCCGTCCCCAAGATTGGTTTGCAGCGATTGATCTGAAGGATGCATACTTTCATGTGTCGATCCTTCCGCACCACAGACCATTTCTGCGGTTCGCGTTCGAAGGACGTGCATATCAGTACAAGGTCCTGCCCTTCTGGCTGTCCCTGTCTCCCTGTGTCTTCACGAAAGTTGTGGAGGGGGCTCTTGTTCCCATCAGAGAGCAGGGTGTTCGCATCCTCAACTATCTCGATGATTGGCTTATTCTAGCGCAGTCTCTGGATCAGTTGTGCGAGCACAGGGACTTGGTGCTCCGGCACCTCAGCCAGATGGGTCTTCGGGTCAACTGGGAAAAGAGCAAACTCTCCCCGACGCAGAGGATCTCTTTTCTCGGTATGGAGTTGGATAC
>NW_015637342.1:728-1042 GCF_001515625.1 Sinocyclocheilus rhinocerous
CACCAGCCTGCCGCCAAACCTTCACCCCGTGGTCAGACCTTGTGTTTCTCCGGGCAGGAGTGCCCCTAGAGCAGGTCTCCAGGCATGCTGTGGTTTACACGGATGCCTCCACCACCGGCTGGGGGGCCACGTACAACGGGCATGTAGTGTCGGGGGTGTGGACGAGCCCCCAACTGCACTGGCATATCAATAGAGTTGTTAGCGGTGCGCCTTGCCTTGAACCGTCTCAAAGGGCGCTTACGAGGCAAGCACGTGCTGGTCCAAACGGACAACTCGGCGACCGTTGCGTACATCAACCGACAAGGTGGTCTGCG
>NW_015637342.1:1168-1305 GCF_001515625.1 Sinocyclocheilus rhinocerous
GATGAGCTGTAGCTACGCTCCCAGGAGAATGGAGACTCCATCCCCAGATGTTCCAGCTGATTTGGAGACGTTTCGGAGCCTCTCAGGTAGACCTCCAGAAACCTCTCACTGCCAGTTGTTCTACTCCCTGACCGAGA
>NW_015637343.1:0-527 GCF_001515625.1 Sinocyclocheilus rhinocerous
TTATGAATGCAGTTTTCCATTCGTCTCCTCTTCGAATGCGGATTACATTGTAGGCACTGCATAGATTGAGTTTCGTGAAGATCCGGGCACCACGGAGTTCCTCCAACGAGGCTGGCACCAGAGGGAGTGGATAGATACAAGGGCGTAGGCCCCCATCCTTCTTTGCCACAAAGAAGAAACTGGATGCTGCAGGAGAAGTGGAAGGACGGATGAACCCCTGATGTAATGCCTCCTTGATGTACTCCTCCATAGCAGCGCGCTCCAGGATCGATAGGGGATAGACATGTCCCTTAGGTAATTTGGCCCCAGGTAGGGGATAGAGATATCCCTTAGGTAATTTGGCCCCAGGCAGCAGGTCGATCGCACAGTCCCATGGCCGATGAGGTGGAAGATGGGTTGCCGCGACCTTGCTGAACACGTCCTGGAACGCCCTGTAGGTGGCTGGAATGTGGATTGAGCTTTGTGAAGCTGGGCTCTCTATAGTGGTAGAGCAGAGTGGTATGGAGAGCTTAGCTCGGTCTGGAAGA
>NW_015637344.1:0-1084 GCF_001515625.1 Sinocyclocheilus rhinocerous
TCTTGCTGCAAGTTAATATGGTCTTTAATGATACTAAATGAAAAAGAAATGTTCTATAAACTTTGCAGATTAACATTACAGACCTTGCCAATACTTGTCAAATAACTTATTCTACTGACGGTCATCTTAAGATTTACCGCTGATTTAAATAAGATGAAAGACAGCACAGAAAGGAAAAATAGAGGAGAGTAAGGAAGTGAGAGAGACAGATGCATTTTCTGACAGACAGGACAGTCAGAGCATATGTTTCAAAAAGACTGCTACAGGTTGAAAATGGCTAAGTAATCCCTGTATGGAGCTCTCCCGTCATGGGAAACATCCATTTTCATTTCCATTAGATGTGTGAAGCACCTCAGGCAACATCACAGCTGCTAGCCAATGCCTCTGACGTGGAGATTTGAGGCTGATAAATTCTCTCACCTAGTCCAAGCACTCTGAGCTGCTCAGATCAGCACACTCGCTCCGTGTTCGGTGAGAAGTCGTCAGCTTTCTTGATTTATGCTGGTGTTCAATTCAAATGCAAGTCACTGTAGGCTTATTTATTTCCACACACTTAAAAAAAAGATCTTCATGATCTAGAATTAGAGGAGAGGTAGCAGCTGCAGCGACAAAGAAAGACAGCAAAACAAAACAACAAATGCATGAAGCGTATAGTAGTAATAAAAATTTCAAGCAAATACACATATGTTCCACTGCTTTAAAGAGCACTGGTAAATAACTTGATGCAAGAAAAAGGCAAATGACGGGACTACAAAAAAAAAAGATTCTAAATATATATCAGCCTTTAAAATATAAAGCATACACTTTAACAGTAAAAATGTTCATTGTTGGATGAAATTGTGGAAATGTTTACACCAGCCTGTTCATCCTGGACCATAAAAATGTGCATACAACTAATCTGAAAGGTTGGGCAAGTTGAGAGCAATATACTTTATGTAAGGGAAACAGGTCAATTTAGCTCAAAGCGAATCATTTAAGATTTTGAAGGGAATTTGGACAAGTTGATTCGTCAATCAAATTTTGCGGTTAACTTTGTTTAGTTCTTCTAGGTTGTCTTAATTTAAAACGTTTACCGTTAATTTTC
>NW_015637345.1:0-508 GCF_001515625.1 Sinocyclocheilus rhinocerous
TGAAAAATCACCTGCCAGACTGTCTTTACTTTTACATTTCCTCTCAATCATCTTCACGGATGAAGATGCCAAGACCAGCCTGAGCAGCTCTATGTTCTACTGCATTCAAAGAAGGTCTTATTACGTATTCTAGGGATAATTTCCAAAATGTATGTCCAAGTTCCAAATTTTATCCGTGGAGCGAAAGCGCCCAGGCAGATGCTGGTATTGCAAGAGATTTTTGCAACTTTGATGAATTTTCAAGAGCTGACCATTTATCCGAAAGGCCAAAACATTATGTCATATCGTAGAGGAGGCCCTGGAGATTACAAAGAAGCAGTCAACAGGTGGTCAGGTCACATGGCCTTGAAATGAAAAATCTGGAAATATTCTGGAATCCATTCCACAATAAATGCCTTTTTCACTAGGAAGTACTAACAGTGCTAAGTTACACTAACATAGAGTTACTGTTCACAGAAGCACTAAACTAAGCTTCTGGTGCTTAGAAGCTCTAACATAACTTCATGAG
>NW_015637345.1:725-1204 GCF_001515625.1 Sinocyclocheilus rhinocerous
TTTTCATCATATGTGGGCTTGCGTTCTCTTCATTTGCTTAGTTCCACAAACATATTATTGCTGTTCACAGAAGCACTAAACTAAGGTTCTTGTGCTTATAAGCTCTAACATAATTTCATTAGCATAAAACTCCTAACACATTAAAATATCTCTTTCTGCATTGCAAATTACATTTCATTTCATTTGTTAGAAACATCTTTTATGTAGGGAAGTTTTAGGCTTAACATTGCATAAACCAAATTTCTCTTATAGAGAAACAAGATTTTCATCATATGTGGGCTTGCATTCTCTTCATTTGCTTAGTTTCACTAACATAGTGTTACTGTTCACTAAAATAAGTTTCTTGTGCTTAGGAACTGTAACATAACTTCATGAGTTTAAAACTCCTAACAAACTAACGAAACGTGTTTCTGCATTGCAAAAATATTTTCTTACATATTTTAGAAACATCTTTCATGAGGGCAAGTTTTAGTCTTAAC
>NW_015637346.1:0-127 GCF_001515625.1 Sinocyclocheilus rhinocerous
AATACTGGAACTGCCAGCAGTAAGTTACCTAGCTGAGGGAACACATACCCAGCTCTCAACAAGAGAGGGGGCTCGCCCAGCATGATCGTTAGAAATCAGAGGTAAGTGTACTGCAAGCTAGCCAAAA
>NW_015637346.1:1184-1334 GCF_001515625.1 Sinocyclocheilus rhinocerous
ACCTTAGAAAGGACAGAAACACACAGGTCCCGGAAAACGCTGCAAAGAAATTTCACAGAAGGATTATACACACATAACCACCGGCACATTAAATACATATATATGCATATATATATATAGAATGGATCATACTCACCCACCATGGTTCCC
>NW_015637347.1:0-462 GCF_001515625.1 Sinocyclocheilus rhinocerous
GTAGAACTAACAGCAGTAGAACTAAATATGATGGAAGACATAGATTAATGTAATGGGAAAATATGTCAAGTATTGTATGATGTAACTAATAATATTATAGGAAAAAAGGGACAATGTAAAAAGAGGAAAGCAGTTCCTTGGTGGACAGAACAATGTAGTAATGCGGTACATAATAGGAATAAAGCATTCAGAAAAATCAAAAAGACTAATTTATTTGAAGATTTTATTAAATATAAGAAAGCGCAAGCTGAAGTAAGAAGAATAGTCCGAGCAGCTAAAAAGAAGTACTGGAGAGATTGGTGTAATTCAATAGGAGAAGATATTGACATAAGTGAAGTATGGGGATCAATTAGGAAAATGGGAGGAGTTTATAGAAATCAAACTCTTCCAGTTTTAACAAATTATGAAGGAAGAAGGGCTGTGACAGATAATGAAAAAGCTGAAATGCTGGCTAAAGTATTT
>NW_015637348.1:0-199 GCF_001515625.1 Sinocyclocheilus rhinocerous
TTGGTCAGTTTTATCACGTCGGAACATGCGCGGGACGTCGGACGTGCACTTGTTGAAAGACTCTTGGAAGGCGTTCACTCGCTTGTGGAGGAGGAAGGCAAGTGTCAGAGTCACAACATATCCTACAATAGTAGAAACGCAAAGCGCTGTGTCAGCGGCAGACCAAGACCGAATTATCGGCGCGCCAGCGGGCGGCAGG
>NW_015637348.1:365-503 GCF_001515625.1 Sinocyclocheilus rhinocerous
TTCGAGTTCGGATACTCGTCGTCGGTAAGGTGATACAATGCTAAATCATCGATATGGAGGAGCCCTTAGGGACATTGATCCATAAAGTCTGGGTGGGCAGGATAATGCGTGTGGCAGTGTCGTGTTGATCGTAGGTGA
>NW_015637349.1:0-579 GCF_001515625.1 Sinocyclocheilus rhinocerous
TGAATATATTCAAATGTAATTTATTCCTGTAATGCTGAATTTTCAGCTTCAGTACTGCTGTCTTAAATGTGACCCTGGACCAGAAAACCAGTCTTAAGTCGCTGGGGTATATTTGTAGCAATAGCCAAAAATACATTGTATGGGTCAAAAATATAGATTTTTCTTTTATGCCAAAAATCATTAGGGTATTAAATAAAGATCATGTTCCATGAAGATATTTTGTAAATTTCCTACTGTAAATATATTAAAACTTAATTTTTGATTAGTAATATGCATTGAACTTCATTTGGACAACTTTAAAGACAATTTTCTCAATATTTTGATTTATTTTGCACCCTCAGATTCCAGATTTTCAAATAGTTGTATCTCGGCCAAATATTATCCTATCACAACAAACCATACATCAATGGAAAGCTATTTATTCAGCTTTCAGATGATGTATAAACCTCAATTTCGAAAAATTGACCCTTATGACTGGTTTTGTGGTCCAAGGTCACATATAAATCACAATTTCGAAAAATTGACCCTTTTGATTGGTTTTGTGGTCCAGGGTCACAAATGTCACATGGTCCTTCAGAA
>NW_015637350.1:0-909 GCF_001515625.1 Sinocyclocheilus rhinocerous
AGGTCAACACATGTACCCTCATGCCTTTGTTTAAAACGCAGCATATTTTTCACCCTGGGACAGAATTTAGTCTGACAGAAATGCCAATAGGCATCAGATTCTCCAGTGAATGTGGAGAACGGTTAAATTTCCCCCAATATCAATACACAGAGCCAGAAGGCAGACGTTGCATGTTCAATATCACTGAATGTGCTGTGAGTGTATTCATTGGGGGATTGTGAGAAGGGCCCTCATCTATGGTGTGTGTGGGTGGGTTTGCACATGTCTGCATGTCAGTAGGTCGAGAGGCAGGTAGGAAGCTTACAGGTGTGTTTACAAAGCTAAGAGACAATTTTACATATAAAATGCACAGAATGTTTGAGCGACTGAGAAGACTGCGTGGGTAGGAGGACTGTTAACTCCCAGGTACACATTATTATAACTACACTCCATATGCACAACTGACCTCATGCAGATTGGGGGCGTATTTTTTTTTTTGGCAGAAATTTGAATATAAGTTTATGCTATGTGTTACATACACTCAAAGAAATCACAAAGGTATGTTGGTAGGGATCATAGACTGTATAAAAACATGGACGTAGTGTCCGTGACGTCACCCGTAGTTTTCCGAAGAGCGTTTTTTGAAGCTCAAAGTAGGCGGAGCGGGCCGTCGCCATCTTGGCAGTGCATCACCGTTCATCACTCCCGGATAATCGAAAATGGGCAAAGAGACGGGAGCAGGTTGCTGAAACCACGCCCACCTAGCTTGACGGCGGTGACAGCAGCGGCAATCCACCTGTCACTCAAGTGGCCACGCCCTTAATTATGCAGAACTTTAAGGCTTAATATAATTTAAACGGATGAGTTATAAAAAATTTCACCCCCCTCACAGTTGTCATGAAGGGCAAAATTAGCTATATAGACCAAAAT
>NW_015637350.1:1047-1398 GCF_001515625.1 Sinocyclocheilus rhinocerous
CCTCTAGCGGCCAGTTGATGAATTACAGTTTAAGTCACTTCCTTGTTGGCTTCATGAGAGAGAGCGGGAGGTTGCCGCTTGGTAGAGATGCACCGGTTGACCGGCCATGATGTTTTTTTTTTTGTCTTTTTTCAGCCGATGTTTCCGGAAGTGCGTCCGTGTGCACAGACTACACTGGAATAATTCACGAACATGTCATTTGAGTGAAGTATTTCGAAATCTGTTTTCTTAATCCTGCTCCCGCTGAATTTCTGACCATTACCGCCCGCTCCCGAGATTTTTGTGTCCAGTCCCGCCCGCTCCCGTGCATCAGGGAGCCGCTATCAATATGCGGAGTATTTAAATCTCTTT
>NW_015637351.1:0-1213 GCF_001515625.1 Sinocyclocheilus rhinocerous
AAATAATGATCTTTAAAAAAGCATCATATGACCCCTTTAATCTTATCTTTCTCTCCCTTTACCTATCTCACCTCACAATATTTATCTTACGATTATTATTGTTATTATTGTAACGCTTGCTTGAGCGCTTGCTTGAGCGCTTGTGGGTGTTTTTGGGGGCTAAAACTGAATGTTTTGCTCAAATAAAATACTGACAAGTCCCCCCCTCCCCACTTTATTCTCTGTTCACATCCTCCTCTCTTCTTTTTTCCGCCTTCCACCCCGTCATAATAAAAGTCCTCATAACAGCTGGCACTTTAACATGGGACATTTCTAACACAAAAATAAAATTGTTTAATTTTTAACTCTTACATTATTATTATTATTATTATTATTATTATTATTATTATTATTTCTTCTATGTTTAATGTCTTTGTTAGCACCAATACGTCAAGACAAATTCCATGTGCATGTTCACCCACAGTACTTGGCATTAAAGGTGATTAAAGGTGAACTACAAATCATTTAGAAGATATAAGTATTCAAAACATATAGTCTCTCACTTCCACCAAAATTAATCAATGATTAATGATTTTGACATTACCCTGCACTTCAACTTCTCATCAGATTTTTTGTCCAATCAAATGCTCTCTAGAATCCAAAGCGTCACACCCCCTACACTATAAATAGCTGCTGAAGCTGTGGCTGAAATCGGTCACTTATTTACACAATTAGTATTTTCTGTATAGTGAATTGCACGCAGTGCTCTATATAGGGGATAGGGGATGATTTAGACCAGGGGTGGCGAACTCCGGTCCTGGAGAGCCGCTGCCCTGCAGAGTTCAGCTCCAAACCTAATTAAAAATCACCTGCCTGTAGCTTCCTAATAACCCTTCAGACCTTGATTAGCTTGTTCAGGTGTGTTTGATTAGGGTTGAAGCAAAACTCTGCAGGGCTGCGGCTCTCCAGGACCGACGTTCGCCACCCCTGATTTAGACAGTGTAAATATTCTTTCGATTGGGGCAAATGAAGTGGTTTGACGTGATATCACAGAGTGGATCATATGCACGAGTCAGTGCAGACCACAAAACGTAAACCCATTTGAACTCTACACAGAATGCTATATTTCATAGCAATATGGACAGGCCCGGATTGGCTAATCGGGAGCACCGGGAGGATTCCCGGTGGGCCGGTCCGTTTTTTTTTTGGCCGCGGGGGCCGCGGCGGTGGCACT
>NW_015637351.1:1289-1641 GCF_001515625.1 Sinocyclocheilus rhinocerous
TAATAGATATTATATATAGATCAGTGATGCTGTCCCTAGACTGCCTGCACTCATAGCAGACCCACTCTTTTTATTTATAATTTTCTCGCAGCCCATATTATTATTTTCACCAGACTATATCAATAACAAATTCTCAATTGATAATTAATCATTCTTTTTGCGCAAATCATTGTTTAATTTGTGAAGTAGCCGTTTGAGGAAGGCTTTAAGACCAAGCGGAATCCTCTTCACATCGAGCGGGTCTCGCGCTGACGGCAGTTGCCTTCACCGTCCGCGTTTTGATTCAGTTTGGGCGAATGCAAACAAGTTATTGATCATGAGCCCAACATTCAATCTACCCGAGGGAAGACGT
>NW_015637351.1:3726-6762 GCF_001515625.1 Sinocyclocheilus rhinocerous
CAGCGATTTTACCCCCTCATTGCAGAGAAATATAACGTTGCGAGTCAGTAGCCTGTCGAAGCTATTTTACTAATAAAAGTTTCCCGTGCTGTGTTGTCGTGTGCAATAATGTGTGTGCGTGCGTCTATGAAAGCAGCGTAGCCTGCATATAGTTTTAGTTTAGCTATAAACCCGAGCCCGACCCGAACCCGAAGCTATTCATTAAACATTAACCCGAACCCGACCCGAAACCCGAAAGTATTTTGGGACCCGTCGAGCTCGGGTCGGGTAGCAGACCTCTAGTCTGAGCGTCAGGCAACTATCTGAAACTCATGCGGCAGGATCACAGGTACCATGCAAGCATCTATGACAACACAAATAAACCCAGAGTATCACATCCTCTTTTCAACAACAGGAAATTCACGGTAGATGCGGGCAAGATGTGGCCTGACTGCAATGGTAGGCTGAGCTATTTTAATCTGAGAGCAGTTTCCACATTCTTCTGTGACCTACTTCGATCTTTGATGGATTGCAAACCAAGTGTTTCACCTTCACGTGCCCAACCTACCAAACACACGTAAACCTAATTTGTTATGGAGACTCAGACTCACAAGCAAATAATCTCTGGACCCCCACAGACCACATGTATAACAAACGGGGTCTACATTAAAGAGTTTCCACAAAGGACAACATCAAATGCATAAAAAGATCCACTGAGTCGAGCCCTTACCCAAGATAAACTCCAGCAAGAAACCAATTTTACCCTAGAAACAAAACAGATGCAGTCTTACTCCAGATGACTTTCCACTCTCTAGTTGTCTTTATTATGGTGAAATGCACAGGGCATCCACAGGGAAAGGGGTCCACAGAGGATTGACCATATGGGACCATCTGGAGTGTTCAGCATTCTTTGAAACATCAAAAAGAGTTATGCTCTCTCAACACCATCTGCAGTATGCTGTCCATCGCCACAGACAATGATTCTGACTCTTTACTCAGTTTTACAATAATGCCCTGAAATACTTCAAGCAAAATCGAAGAATGAACTAGTGTGACACCATTTCAAAATCAGGCCAAAAATGAAGTTTGTTTGGAGTTCAAAACAGCTTGCTGAAGTAAAATCTCTGGAAAAGTTTGCTTCAAACTACCATTGCTCCATGGGCGATTACATTTTTGTAATTGGTATCTACGGTTCCGTGAAGACTCTTTAACATCCATGAATCTTTTCCATTCAACAAAAAATTCTCTAGATTAGTGGAAAAAAGTTCTTTAGATTATTAATATGTTCTTCACACTAAGAAAAATGGTTTTTAAAGGGGTCATATGATGCGATTTCAATTTTTCCTTTCTCTTTGGAGTGTTACAAGCTCTTGGTGCATAAAGAAGTTCTGTAAATTTGCAAAGACTAAAGTCTCAAATCCAAAGAGATATTCTTTATAAAAGTTAAGAGTCAACCACGCCTACCTAAAACGGCTCGTTCTAACACGCCCCGACAGGTCTACAGCACGATGTGGGAAGATTTGCATAACGCCGCCCAAATGTTTACGCAAAGAAAGAAGGCGTAACTTTTATTCTTGCTGTAGTTAGGGCTGTCGCGATAACCGCAATATTGTAATACCGCGCTATTGACGAGCCAACCGCAGAGGAAGGAAAGCAACCGCAGTGTTCACATTTTTTTTGTTTTGTTTCATGAGGCTGTGGCCTTCTTGTTTTACAATTAATCACTGTGCATTGAATATTAAATAAATTAATAATGATACAAGAGTGTTACGAGTGTCATTTTCCCGCAAACTGTTTGTATCCGGGGTTTCGTTTACGGATCTGCTGTCTGGCGAGAGCTACGTTACAGTGTCTTCAGTCAAACCTGCCCTGAAACTCCTGACAGAAGACATGCTTAAACCATTAAATGAGGATATCACATTAACATCGGACATAAAGCACAAAATGTGCAGTGCTCTACAGGGGAAGTATGAACCAGCTGCCTTACAAAAACTTTTGGAAAAGGCCTGTTTTTTAGATCCTCGATATAGGGGCAATTATATCAATGACACGGAGACAAAATTCAACATCATCGAAGAGATGGTGGGAGAGGAGGACGAAGGGAGCGCTGCCAGTGCGGGTGGGAGTGGAGGAAGAAGGAAGTGGTTGGAGATGAGGGGCAAGCGGTGGTGCCACCTGCAGCAAAGAAAAAGACTCTTGGAGACCTGCTGAAGTCACGGACAACCTCTGCATCAGCGCCCATACTCAAGAGAGCGCGAGCAGATAACGAGCTCACGCGCTACCTGGAAGAGTGCATAGACTCCAACGCAAATCCACTGTCCTGGTGGCGTGATAATCAGTCTAGAGTTCCGCTGCTGTCCAAAGTCGCGCGCAAATACATGTGTAATTGTGCAACGAGCACACCGTCGGAAAGGGTTTTCAGTGCCGCCGGGGATATTGTTACCCCCATGCGATCCTCCCTGAAACCACATAAGGTTAATATGTTGGTTTTCCTAGCGCAAAACAAGGATATGACAACCCAGGTCTAAATCACATTCGTTAACGATTAAATAATATTTAGTTTATTCTCTGTATATTCACTTAGGCCAACACTTTGTTTTCATGTGATACTTTAGAATTTTTTTAATTTATTTCTTTTGTTTTTTAAATTGGAAAAGGCATGTTCTTATTGCTGTTTGGCATTTAACAATAAACAAAAATGTTTTAAAACGTGTCTCTCTGTCAGTTAAAAAGCAACAATATATGCTACATGATAACTCGACAATAGAGCTTTGTATGCAGTAAAATCAGGATAAATAAGGTTTGTAAAAAAAATTTAAAAAAAACGCGGTAAAACCGCATATTGAGCCACCCATAATAACCGCAAGGGAAATTTCCTAACCGCGACAGCCCTAATGAATACATTTATTTATTTATCATTTTAAATATATTATTACTATTAAATTATCATGAATATAAAGTAGTATTGTTGCTGCCGCCATGTCATGAAGACGCTGTTTCGTTGTGAAAGCGAAACAACTACTTTGTTTGGCCTTCCAAAAGAGGACGATATTCGCT
>NW_015637352.1:0-943 GCF_001515625.1 Sinocyclocheilus rhinocerous
AATTTCCACAAGAGCATCTTGAACAGAAGTGTCACCTCGTGGTGGTAATGAAGTGTATCAGATGATACTCTTTGTAAATAAGTTCAATCAAGTGAGAACAAAAGCGCTGAAGTTACATAAAGCTACGACTTGATGGCGCTCGCGCACAAAACCATTTTAAGTGAGAGAAAGTGACAGAAAAAGAGTCTGACAGCAGATGAATATTGAGATTCTTTTAATAAACACCACAATGACTACAAAAAACATTGATAAAAAGTTGTTGTTCTAATAAAACATCACTACAATCCAACAATTTGGTAAGAAATTGAATAAGCGAGGAACCCAAAATAAAATGCTAAATAAAAGCAAAATAAAAAGCAGCACAAACGAAAATTGTTACGGCACAAACGAAGCACTAACGATTGAGACTATTTTGGGTCAGTTTGGAGCGTGTAGGGGGGCTGGTGACGTCATCGCCTTTAATGTAATGTCTAATATTTTTAAAACCAAAGCAGCACAAACGAAACTTTTACCTGCACAAACGAAGCACAAACAAACGAGACTATTTCGGGTGAATTTGGAGCGTGTGGGGGGGCTGAGTGACCTCAAAAACAACATTAAATATTATTTTATTATCTTAAAAACCAAAGCAGCATAAATAATTTTTTTTACGGCACAAACCAGCACAAACGGATCACAAACAAACACAGGTATTTGGGGTAAATTTGGAGCGTGTGGGGGGCTGGTGACGTCATCGACCCTAAAATTCAATGTCTAATATTTTAAAAACTGAAGCAGCACAAACGAAAATTGTTACGGCACAAACCAGCACAAACGAAGCACTAACGATTGAGACTATTTTGGGTGAGTTTGATTTTTGCGACTTTTGCGTTGGGTGGGTTGGGTGGGGCAAGGAGGTATTTATGAGCAGTATTGGATTTGAAGATGTTAGAAACACACGTCA
>NW_015637353.1:0-837 GCF_001515625.1 Sinocyclocheilus rhinocerous
AACCACAATCAGATGATAAGAGCAGGTCATTTGTAACTCTAATAATAGGTGTGTTCGACTTGAAGCGACGCTGTGCAGATTGATCGGTGTTTGACATCAAAGCACCGCGAGAGCGATTAGAAATCATGCAGGTCCGTCTGCTCTCTATTAGCTCTCACGGTACTTTGATGTCATACACCGATCGGTCTGTGCAGCGCCGCTTCAAGTCGAACACATCTAATTATTATTGAACAATTGCAAATAGCAGTTAAATTAATTCACGTGATGTGTGTACTGCTAGGCATCTTTGGTTTCCTCTTTTTGTCTAATTTAGATGGAAAATGTGTGCCTTTTTATCGTTTGAGTCACTTATCAAAAGTTGCTAAAAGTTGCCAAATAAATTTTAAAAAATAGCTAAATTTGTTGCTAGGTGCTTTTGGAAACAAAAGTTGTTAGGGTAATCTGAAAAGTTGCTAAATCTAGCAACAAACACTGGATGCGCTTCAGTCGGCGCTAAACCCGGAAGCGCATATACTTACTTGCCGGCAACCCACCAAAATAAAAGCCTGCTGATTTTAAGTTTGAAAATGTTAAATTCATCTTTAAAAAATAAGTAAATATTAGCATTTTATTTTTAAGTTTACTATAAAATAGTTGTATTTGTATTTAATACTCCTTTTTTTATTTTAAAATATAATAGTATTATCACACTTTATTATTTAGTTTATTATTTTATTAAAAAAAACTAAATAAATAAAGTGCACCAATATTATCACTAATAATTAATTTATTAACTACTAAATTAATTTATTTTTTATAGTTGTGTTTAATGGGTTACACTCTAGGGCCTTTCGCACC
>NW_015637354.1:0-870 GCF_001515625.1 Sinocyclocheilus rhinocerous
TAATTTACACTCAATATGTTATTATTGCATACTGTTTTATAATGTTCTACAATAGAGAATGTGAAGCTACGTCACGCCGCGTTGCAAGCTGGGGCGCCACCTCCATTTTGAGAAGATTACCCTATGCTACAAATGCTGAAATTAATACGGATACCTGCTTATCTTTTGTTTTGATTTTGCCTTAAAGTTAAATATTCACATTCTTCAGTGGATCGTTTGCAGGAAAGAGAAGCTATTTTATCGCTTCGCATGATAATTCGATTTTTTTTCTCTTAAGTTTTGTAGAATTTCGTTTACTTTGATCTGATTAATTTACCATGAAAACAGTGTCGCCCGCTGGACGCTCCTAAGATTTGTAGAATTTAGTTTAGAATGTTGATCTGATTACCGTGAAAACAGTGTCGCCCGCTGGATGCTTGCTGCTGCTTCAGCCATCAAATGGTAGATTATTCAATAAAAGTGTTTGTTCAACAAGCTGACAGATGTCGATCCATTTCTTTGTTGGAAACATTTTAATGACGAAGTAATTGTTGTCATTGTAAATATAAATTTTTCCATGGCCACGGAGGAGAATCAGAGATTGTGGGTCACATTCAGCAGACAGACACAAGCACACTGTATTTTATATTTATTTCAACAAATGACAACTAAAATTTAATCCCTGGAAGCTTGAACAGTTTTGTAGCATTTTAAAATGCTGGTTTAATGTAGTAAGACAGTGACATGCCATGCAGATCATATTTTGAAAATATTTACATGTATTTAAATATAGATATATATATATATTTATATTCATATAATTTATGTAATATATAAATTGATATAATATATAAACATCACATATTTTTCTTAAATATATACATGCATGTG
>NW_015637355.1:0-154 GCF_001515625.1 Sinocyclocheilus rhinocerous
GGCTACTTCAGAAAACAGAAAATAAGCACATCTAAAAAAATCTCTCACTCTATGAAAATGTCGAGGGTAAACGAACATAACGAGGGTAAACGGAGATATGTTGGCAAATATGATGATTTTGCATATCACCGCTGCAACCCAGGCCATCTGACGC
>NW_015637355.1:651-1045 GCF_001515625.1 Sinocyclocheilus rhinocerous
TGCCCTCTATTTGTCCTAAGTAGCGTCCCAGCTGAAAATGTGTACGTAGGGCCCCACTAGACCTCACAGTATGCCCACACTTTGGTGGGAAATGTGGACATAAACCTGTAGGGCCTTTGCGGCCTTAACAAATAACAAAACTTTGTACCTGCAGAATGCTGCAATATTACTATTAATGCACATGCAGAATAATTGCACATGTTGAAAGTAGAAGTAATAAATTAAGAGTCATAAATTTCAAATACTTTGATTTATTCATGGCCATGTAAAAAATGCAGAAAATACACTGCTCAAAATTTAGGATCGGTAAGATCTGTAAATGTTTTTGAAAGAAGTCTCTTATGCGCAACAAAACTCCATTTATTTGATCAGAAATACAGGTAAAGCAGTAACA
>NW_015637356.1:0-504 GCF_001515625.1 Sinocyclocheilus rhinocerous
GTCTCTTTCGCCCCGTAACAACTATCTAAATCTACTACTAATACAAATTTTAAAAATTACATTTTTTGATTTTTTGGGGGGAATCTGTGATGCTTTTTTCAGGATTTATTGATGAATGAAAACTAGGGCTGCACGATTAATCGCATGCCATTATCATGCGCATCTCGTCAGTAAAGCCGGTTCTGTGATTAGTAGTAAATCTCCATCACGTGCTTTCAGATGGAGCGGCATTTAATACCAGCCAGATGAATCGCCTTCGATTATGAATGAGATATTGCGTAGCTTGTCAGTGATCTATGGCTCGGTGTATTAAATGCCGCTCCATCTGAAAGCAGGTGATGTAGATTTACTACTAACCACAGAACGAACCGGCTTGACAAAATGCGCATGACAATCACATGCGATTCATCGTGCAGCCCTAATTTGTTTATTCAAAATAAAAATATTTTCTAACTGGCTATTTTACTGGCTAGCTAGCTACTGTATAAACACTTTTTGGTATTT
>NW_015637357.1:0-1154 GCF_001515625.1 Sinocyclocheilus rhinocerous
GAGGTGTGGCATGAAGCGATCAGCCTGTGGCACTGCTGAGGCACTGTTGAGCCTTCAGCTCGTCTGGATTATTGGATCGACTGTTTCTCATCTTTCTCTTGAAAATATCCCATAGATTCCATATGGGGTTCAGGTCAGGCATGTTGGCTGGCCAATCAAGCACAGTGATATCATGGTCAGCAAACCTTTTGGAAGTGGTTTTGGCATCGTGGGCAGGTGCTAAAGTCCTGCTGGAAAAGGAAATCAGCATCTCCATAAAGCTTGTCAGCAGATGGAAGCATAAAGGGCTCCAAAATCTCCTGGTAGACGGTTGCATTGACATTGGACTTGATAAAACACAATGGACCAACACCAGCAGACGTCACGGCACCCCAAATCATCTCTGACTTCAGAACTTCACACTGGACTTCAAGCAGCTTGGATTCTGTGCCTCTCCAGTCTTCCTCCAGACTCCAGACCTTGATTTCCAAATGAAATGCAAAATTTACTTTTATCTGAAATGAGGACTTTGCACTACTGAGCAACAGTCCAGTTCTTTTTCTCCTTAGCCCAGGTAAGATGCTTCTGACGTTGTTTCTGTTTCAGAAGTGGCTTGGTAGCCCTTTTTCTGAAGACGTCTGAGCGTGGTGACTCTTGATGCACTGACTCCAGCTTCAGTCCACTCCTTGTGAAACTCTCCCAAGTGTATGAATCAGCTTTACTTTACAGTATTCTCAAGCTTGCGGTCATCCCTGTTTCTTGTGCACCTTTTCCTTCCCAATTTCTTCCTTCCAGTCAACTTTGCATTTAATATGCTTTGATACAGCACTCTGTGAACAGCCACCCCTTTCAGTAATGACCTTCTGTGACTTACCCTCTTTGTGGAGGGTGTCAATGATCGTCTTCTGGACCATTGCCAAGTCAGCAGTCTTCCCCATTATTGTGGTTTCAAAGAACAAGAGATACCCAGAATTTATACTACAGGGATTGTCATTTAATGAAACTCAAATGTAAAAATTCTAATATTTTGAGATACTGGATTTTTGACTTTCATGAGCTGTAAGCTCTAATCATCAAAATTAAAACAAAAAAAAACTTTTGAAATGTTTTACTTTACATGTAATGAATCTAGAATATATGAAAGTTTCACTTTTTGAAATAAGTTACAAAAAAAA
>NW_015637357.1:1185-1626 GCF_001515625.1 Sinocyclocheilus rhinocerous
TGTCACAGAAATCAGTTAATTCTCAGCACATAGAGACTCTTTCACCTAGATATCACACTATAGAGACTGTGTCTGTTTCCCGAATTAGAAAATACAAAAAACGTCCAAACCAATTTAAGAGTAAAAATTTAATTGATGTTCAACAGATAAAAAATGATTTTAATACAGAGAAACAAATTATAAAGCTTGGCTTATTGAATATCAGGTCCCTTTCTACGAAAGCACTTTTTGTAAATGATATGATCACTGATCATAACCTAGATTTGCTCTGTTTGACAGAAGCCTGGCTTAAACCAGATGATTACATTATTTTAATTGAGTCTACCCCCAAGATTACTGTTATAAATGTGAGCCACGTCCAAAAGGTAAAGGGAGAGGTTTTGCTACAATTTATAGCAATATTTTCAGTATTTCTCAGAGGGCAGGCTTCAAGTATAACTC
>NW_015637358.1:0-301 GCF_001515625.1 Sinocyclocheilus rhinocerous
TCACATAATGTAATAGGTTATTGTATGAGAAATTTATTACATTGTCAACACTGTGGCAACTTATAATATAATAACAGTTCATAAGGTAATACCAGCACATAATTTAAATTAATGTTTAAAATATTATAATTATCTTTCAATATAATAAATTTGACCAAAAAGCATAATAATAGTTTTATATAAAATAAGCTATTACATTAAAAGAAAATTAGGCTTATTAGGCTACATTGTAAACTTTTATTGTGAAGAAATATTAATTTAACTCATGCTCTGTGCAACGGCAGATAACGCAATCTTTAGA
>NW_015637359.1:0-115 GCF_001515625.1 Sinocyclocheilus rhinocerous
TGATGATGATAAAAAGGAGCAAAGCTTATTGAAAAATCTTAGTTGAATGTTTCAATTCTCAGACTTGGTCTGACGAACACAAATCCAACAAGTAGTGTTTTACCAAACACAATAA
>NW_015637359.1:200-526 GCF_001515625.1 Sinocyclocheilus rhinocerous
CTTATTCATTCAGACAAAACAGTTAATTAAACCTCACAATCATAAGATTAAGCAATGAAAATACATAAGCAAGGAAAATAATAAGAAAATATAAAAAAACAAAATGAATGAATAAATTATCAAATAATAAAATGATTTAAATGGTAAATGATAATGTATTGTTTGATTAAAAAAAATCTAACAATAAATTACATAAATGGCTAATGATTATAAACGAGTAAATGAATAAATTATTATGAATGAATAAAAACAAGAAAATAAAAACATAACACAAATGTGCAGTCGCTCTCTTGATGCAACACACAGTTTGTATTTGAGGATCCTCA
>NW_015637360.1:0-213 GCF_001515625.1 Sinocyclocheilus rhinocerous
AAATTAGTACATCACTACAATATCTTTATAGAAAAATCCTAATACCGAACATGAGTCATGTTTTTCCATTACAAAAATTGACCATGCTTTTATTATAGTAAAAGTACAGTAACCATGTTTTTTTGTTTGTTTTGGTTTTTTTTGGCAAATGGGTTACCATTTGTATTTATTCTTACTACAAATTTCATGGTTAGTGTAGCAAAAACCATGGTT
>NW_015637360.1:444-532 GCF_001515625.1 Sinocyclocheilus rhinocerous
GAGTGATGACTGATGAGCAATGGGCTGCTGCTGCTTACTTAACTAAACAAAGACAAAACTACAATAGCATATTTACAAATGAAACTGA
>NW_015637361.1:0-538 GCF_001515625.1 Sinocyclocheilus rhinocerous
CCCTCAAAATTCTAAATAATAATCAAAAATATTATTAAACAAAAATGTATTACACTGATTTTCCTGAAGAAAAAAAAAGTTACATTTCAAGGCTTCGGTCACTTTTGACCGTGAAGGAGCCAAGTGTGACCCCTAAACGAAGAGGCCCAGAGGGTTAAAATAAGTGTTTCCCAAAGCATAGTATGTTGAAAAGAGAATGCCAAAAGTCCTCGGATGGTCTACTATTTCAGGACGATTTTTGAAGTGTGGATCCGTGCACACCAGTGTTGCCAACTGCTTTCAATTGAAAGTAGCTAAAACTGGTAGCTAATGTCACTAGATGACATCATAATGGCAAATGCACTGATCTATATAAAGATGAATATATCAGTGGGCAAGATGAGAACTTAGATAAGGTTTGTCCAAGAAGTTGCAATATTTTGTCCCTAAACTTTTGAAAAAGTCTCAAAAGGGGTGGGGAATTAGCTACAAAATTGCTAAATTGGCAACACTGGTGCACACTCTAATGGCTAATATTACCCACAAACCATTGCGCTTT
>NW_015637362.1:0-503 GCF_001515625.1 Sinocyclocheilus rhinocerous
ATAAATATTAATAAATATTTATTTTTAAAGGAATAATCACGTTTTATTTTAAATTTTAACAGTATACTTCTGTTGTGCAGCACTTTGTTTGCCAAAAAATAAAAGGGTTTAATTTTCATTTGATTATGATAAATATTTTTTATGTCTTCATCTGATTACCAGAAAAATTAAGAACATTTTATAGGGCCCTATTATTGTTTAAAAAAGGACCCTATAAAAAAAAAGTATAGGTTTAAAATACAGGCATGTGGCTTAATTTCTTTTTATTAATTCAACATTTGTAAACTGATGTTTACTGTTCATTTTTTAGAAATATCAATGGCATTTGTATTAAAACTATATTCACTGAATGTAATCAAAAAATCGAGAATCGAATCGAAAGCTTGCGAATAGAATCGGGACATCTGAATCGATACCCAGCCCTACGTTTGAGATAATTTTACTTTGTTGACTGTTTCCTATCCCGACACGGAGACCGCTGAACGCGCCTCTTTAAATGGTTT
>NW_015637362.1:636-928 GCF_001515625.1 Sinocyclocheilus rhinocerous
GCGCGTGTGGCTGTGCTGCGCAGTCAGTGAACCGCTTCCATCGGCGCTGCTGCAGCAAAACACACTGTTGCTAACATGACACGTTTTTATGTGAGTATTATGACCAGTACTTAATTTGATCCTGCTGGATCCTGTTCCGGAAAATGTCAGATTTAAAATTTTTGCGTTCCGGTATGCCTATTTGTTTTAAAAAATCCGGCATTTACAGTGCATTAGATCGTGCCAGTGCATGCTTGCGTGCAAAAGAGACCGAGCGAGTGTGGGTTTGACTAGATGTATTTGGAGGTTATTA
>NW_015637363.1:0-827 GCF_001515625.1 Sinocyclocheilus rhinocerous
TCTGAAACATGCTACGATTTATTCCAAACATGCACTAACGTCAAATAAGCAAAACGCAGACACTTTAAATTATACACTTCAATGTTTCTAGATATATTTCCCATGTCTGTGTGGCAGTAGGCAGTTCGCTGAGAGTTTTGATTCATTTTAGTGACACGTTTTAGAAAGTTGTTCACGGCAAAAGCATTTTGTTTGTTTTATTTATTTTACAAAAAGTTTTGCTGTTTTTTTTTTTTGGAACCCAAATAAAAATAGACCCTTTATCGTTTGAATGACGTCTTTGCTCTTATCTGATGGAGTATTTTGTTTCTGCTGATTGTGCATGGTGCACGCACAATATCGTTTCTAGCACAATATAGTTGTGTATAGTAATTCATCTAGCAATGCTAACTTGTATAATATATAGCTGTGAGCAGAGGTGGAAAGTCCAGGGGTAAGAAAGTAAAAGTCCTGCCATATGTTTATTCCACTCATGAGCTCAGCTGATTCACTAATTAGTTCTACCTCCTGACTGACAAACAGAGCTGGGACCAAATCATTCCTTTCGAGTCTCAAGTCAAATCCCAAGAGTTAAAGTTAATGAGATAATTAAGTGACTAATTAAATGATGATTGTGCATCACCCCTGGACTTTCCACCTCTGGATATTGGGACACTAGAGAAGTACAAAGCCTTCTTTAATAATAGTTCAGAAACCAAATGTTACTCTGCAACTAACGATTAATTAATGGAAACGATCCACTCTGAATGAGAAGGATACGAGCAGCTTCAGTTTAGCTTTAAATAAGATTTTATAGGTTCAGCATTTCAAATAAATGTTGTTTGCAA
>NW_015637364.1:0-916 GCF_001515625.1 Sinocyclocheilus rhinocerous
CAGAAATTGAATTATTCTCCTTATTCTAAAGATTAGTTCCTGTTGTACAATTTGTTGATGTCCCATCAGTTGATGTCCCATCTTGTTTTCTTCCCTGTTTCTTCTTTTGCTTCTTGGCTTTCTTGATGCCTTGAACAATTAAATTGTGATAATGAACTAGAAGTTCACTTTGATTGTTTCCAATTGAGAATTAATCGGAAAAGGGAGATTTCATATCTAATGGATCAGCTGGATCTACGACAATGTTTAGAGCATTTGGCACCTGTTTCTTCATTTTATGTTAACAGGTGCCCTGAACAACTGTTGACATGTTCTTCCAGTTTGTGGACAGCTACATGTTTGTGGCACAACCTGCATATTTCAACAGCTACCTCCTCCTTTAAAATAGGACAAATAATTTTTTACAGTTTTCACATTTTTACATCATGAAATTTAAATGCACAAGAAACAGTTTTCACATTTTCACATCATGACATTTAAATGCACAAGAAATTATGTAACATACCTTTACTTCTGGCTCTTCTGGCTCTATGTAAAGAGCTTGCTGCAGTGGCACAATATAAGCCAAAACTTTGTTGAGACTACTCTCACATCGAAGAAATTTCACACTGTAACCAGAATTTGGCACTGGTAATTATGTCAGTGCCCGGCTCCTTCCACATCTCATTATTTTAAAGCCTCCTGCCTCTCTCAGCAAAGGATAAGCACTACACAAGTGTTCACAAAATTCAGTGTAAGAAGAGCTGTTATTGTTCAGAAAAGTAATTTTACGTTTTCCCAGCCCAGCATTTTGTAACACACTGCGCTCCTCTGGTAAAGGGGCCACATCAGTCTTAGGGTCCGCAAGACAAAAAAAATAATGTGTCCAGGGTGAGTGGCCCGCCTTGCTGTTGGCTGTCTATATGGCTGGAAAAGT
>NW_015637365.1:0-2369 GCF_001515625.1 Sinocyclocheilus rhinocerous
AAGAGATGGTTTGTAATTTTTTATCTAACTCTGCAGCATTTAAATATTGATATATTCTCCTCAAAACTGTTCATACCAAATTTTTTGCAATGTTGTAAGGATTTACTATCACAGTCACATGTGTTTTAGGCGGGAGAGAGAAGCTGAACCCGCAGTTAAGCTCTCTTGCGCGGGCATTTCCTCACATTTTGTCTGAACAACAGCCATTTTGTCGCTTTTCCGTACAGAGAAGCAAGGTAAGTGATTCTTCGAGTTATTATGTGTTATTTAACCATATCAATTTGATAAGCCTTTATAAATGCATATGCAAAATAATTTTCCTGTAATTTTATTTATAAATGAGTGGTAAGGTTAGCTACAACTTTTGTGGTGAGTTGAGCTGTGAAATAAAACCGGTTGAATGAAGTGATGGCTGAGATAACATTCAATTTAGAGAATTTCTATGATTTTGGCTTCAGTTTGGTTCTATAAGCAAACATGTTTGCAATTTATCTTTCAATCTTCACCATCGTAAATTGGAACAGTTTGATTTTTACCGTAGCCTAACGTTAACGGCGCCGCGAGTCGTCGTCATGGAAGAGCTGGTTTGTTTTAACTTTTCCAAACCTGTACTAACGTTACCTCAAACCATTTCATAATCATTTCCCACAAAACTTGTAAGTATTTATCAAAAACATTTTTATTGTCGGGGTTTTTAGACAGGAGAGAGAATATGACCCAAAGTTAACTCTCTTTTGCGGACATTTTGTCTCTCACGTGTTTCACGGTTTCATGTGAAGATATGGCCATGTGTTTTCGATAAATAAATAAATGGATAACTTTTAGTGATATGGTTACTGCTTAAGACTGTGGTTCTTAATCCTGTTACTCGTGAGTCGCGACCCCCGCTCTGCACATTTTGAATAACGTTACAGGGGTTTGTTCTATTCAGCCGTAAGTTAAGTGCCCTACGAAGTGGACTTCACAGAATATTCCGCCATGAATGATTCCAGTTCGAAAGAAGCGTATGTTCCATTCAAAGCGCATTAAAGTGCGTGAGACGTGACTACTAAGCAAATCTCACGATTACGATTAAATAAAATCCAACAAATTTACCAAAATTTAAATCATAATACTTAATGTGGCAATTTTATATAGAAAAATACAACATAAAAAACACTTTCAGTCTTCACTCATCGATTTTAGCCATAATGGTGCCACGAGTCATCCTCATGTGAAAAGAGATGGTTTTATTCTTTAACTTTTTCAAGTCTAATTCTGAAGCATTTAAATATTGGTTTCAAAGTTGTTGTTGTTTTTTTTTGTTTTGATAAGGGCAAATATGTAAAAGTAGAGTGAATGCTTAGAAATATAGAAAGGGCAAATTATTGCATGTTTGGAAAAAAATTTAATGGTTGAGATGAGAATGATTATGCATGTTGTGCTGTGCTTAATCATCTCAACCATTCAATTTATTTCCAAACATGCAATAATTTGGCCTTTCTATATTTCTAAGCATTCACTCTACTTTTACATATTAAAAGAGCTGGGCGTCAATTGCTGAAGAACTGAATGTATCAGGTAAGCTTTCTTTCGATACAATTCAGACTATCCATGCAAATATTATTATTATTAATGTAAGAAATAATGTCTATGTATTTAGAATTTAATGTCAGTAATGCCCAGTTTGTGTAATGGTCAGCTGTCCCATACTACGCAATGTGACTCAAAATATAAACAATAGTGAATAAGATATATCTGTACATACCCTCAATCTGTGATTGATAGACGTTTGCTGAGAGTAGCGCAATGAGAGTTTCTGAGTGGTAACGCAATTTCTAAACCAAAATGCTAACCTGTCTCAGAGATACTGTTGTAGCCTAGATGCATAGCATTGCATGAGAGGCTGAAGATTTTCATTTACATCGACAGTAGCCTATATAATAATAGTAATAACAATAATAAGTAGGCTGCTTTACAATATAAGAATGTCAGTTTGCACACTCAATGGTTATAGACGTATCTATAGAATGAAAAGGAAAAATCAAGAACTGCTGCAATTGTCCTAAAATAACAATTTCATCTCGTTTGCAGTTGCTGAAGTAAAATTAAGAGCTTGCTCCTTGCGGACCCAGTACAGCAGGCTGCTTAAACCAAGACCTAGTGGAAGTGGTGCAACAACATTAACAGCCAAGCAAGCTTGGATCCTCAGGTCTCTGCAGTTTCTTAAAACCCACATAACTCCACGCCAAAGTGAGACAAGTGTAAGTATTTCTTATTCATATTTTATATACAATATAATTATCATAAAACAACACATATAGTAGACAAACTGTAGAATTTTTGATGGCATTTTTTTTTCTTTTGTTTAAATATTTGAGTTAAAATGT
>NW_015637366.1:0-245 GCF_001515625.1 Sinocyclocheilus rhinocerous
ACTATGAATTGGATTCAGAACGATAATCAAAATGTAGATAAAGTCCATCAACACCCCAAAGCTTGACAGTCATTAGGGCCTTTCACACCGCTTTAGTTCCAGAACTAAATGTACAGTACTAAAGTACTGGGACGATTTTGCGCGAACTATTTCCCAGTACCATTTAAAAGGTTGCATTCGCACGGACAGTGTACGTAAGCCGGTCGACAGACAGTGACGTCATTTGTGCGCGGCGTTCAACAACG
>NW_015637366.1:398-513 GCF_001515625.1 Sinocyclocheilus rhinocerous
AGCGATTGAAAGAACGGAAAGGAGGACTAAGAATCTCCAACGACAACTGGCAGTGCTACCAGTGCAACAGGTGCCTGTACTTCAGCGTCCGTCCATCTATCGCTGTTCTCCATAC
>NW_015637367.1:0-204 GCF_001515625.1 Sinocyclocheilus rhinocerous
AATGAAAGAAAAACTGTGCAACAAGTAGCCTAGTATGCAGAGCTTTGGTTCATTTCTGTGCTGCGCGAGAGGAAACAGACGGCAGAAAGCAGCATCCTATTTTTCTTTAGGCTTATTTTAGGCTTGGGAAGTCGTTGCCTAATGGTTAGAGAGTCGGACTCATAACACAAAAAGGTTGCGGGTTCGGGTTTCATACCGGCCGGG
>NW_015637367.1:335-874 GCF_001515625.1 Sinocyclocheilus rhinocerous
GGGCGCCGCAGCATAAATGGCGGCCCACTGATCTGGGTGTGTGTTCTCGGTGTGTGTGAGTTCACTGCTGTGTGAGTGCACTTTTTTTTTGTGAATGCAGACAACTAAAGGCAAACCTTTTACACTTCCGATTATCTTTATGACTAAAAGGAGTAGTTTCTTCCACTATTAGAAGGAAAAAATTCAAGTGATTGCGCCGGCGCCGCATGCGCGCACACAGTTAAGCATTGCTACCTTGACAATGCAGCCTGTTCATTATCATAATACAATACAGTCAGTCAAACATATGGAAAAAAACTATGTATAATAAAATACAGTCAGTCAGACATATGGAAAAAACACACTGCTCAGTTTAAATATGTAATAAAATCTGTGCCATTAAGTGTTATCACAGTACCGCCCGCCATGATGTCAAAACATTTAGTTTTACATGGATATTGGAATGTGTGTGAAGTAGCCTACATAATAAATAATAATTTGCCATTCAAATAGCCTACATCGCAAATACGGAAACATTTGATTTTGTGTGGAATGAGAGA
>NW_015637368.1:0-942 GCF_001515625.1 Sinocyclocheilus rhinocerous
GATATAATTTTTGTGTGAATTTGTCCATTTAAACACAATACTTCACGGAGAGCTTAATATTTGCGTTCTGAGACGCGCTTCGGATGAGCGCACACACAGATCTGCGTCTTCTGGCTCTTTAATATTTAAACTGGCCAAGCTTAAATGAGTTTAGTTTAAACACAGATAGCAACGTGTGCTGTTCAGGTCTCACCTGCGTTATCAACACGTGATGACGGCATAAATGACAGTTATTCCAACATACAGCACTCGCATTGAACAAAGAGTGACTGGTTTGTCCACGTATTGTTTTTTTCTCTCTCTCATCGCTCTTGTTGTAATGTATTGGGAAGCCAGAATTTGTATCCATCAACAGAAACATGCATTAGCCGAACTCTAACAAACCATATTACAGATGCATTGTCAGATTTAAGTTGAACCGCGGTCCTAGTGTATGACGAACCGTGTGTGGAGAACGGTATGGTTCGATTTTTTACTGAGAACCGTTGCACCCCTAGTGAACAAGTCTGTATCGATGCAAAAAAAAAAAAAAAGAAGGTTCGATTTTTTACCGAGAACCGTTGCACCCCTAGTAGATATGTAGGTGCAACGTTACTTAAATAGTCAACAGAATGTGTTGAATGGACCAACAAAATAGTGAAACCAGATTATTTGCTGTTTAAAAACATTTAAAAAAAATAAATATTCACTTTGAACAAACAATTCTTGTCTAAACACTTTTTCATAATGTGTCTATGCATTTTATCAGTTTATCACAGTTTTTTCCCTTTCATTTCTATGTTGTGTTCACGTATAACTAATCTTTTTATTGTAGATGTCATACACAGAAAAAGGAGATTTGATGTTAAAATGTAAATGTAGCAACTTTCTGTAGTTCAGTCAATGATTTTAATACATAAAAAATATGCGTACATTTTTAAACTCATTTGATTCAGTTGTTTT
>NW_015637369.1:0-2096 GCF_001515625.1 Sinocyclocheilus rhinocerous
ACCGTGGTGCTGTAGTTCGTTTATAGCCTAAGTTTAGCTTTTAATTTCTGGCGCTTTTATTTAGGCTTTAAAATTCATCAAAGTTATATTATTTTGTGAAGATTATCTTGATGGACAAAACGTGTAAGTTTCATGAACTATGGTTGAACACAGAGCTTATTTTTTGCTATAATCCAAAAGCCTATGGAAAAATCCCATTGGCTTTTTGTCGAGGGAACCAGTGTGATGCTAACAGCCGATCCGCCTACAAAGTGACGTCATAGTTCCCCAACGGAAAAGAAGGAAAGATTGGAGTCAAACATCAGGAACAGAAAGTGAGAGAGAATGTCATCAGATGAGAACAAGAAAGGAGGAGTTTAAGGTATTGGTGAAGTTTATGTCGGAAGAAGCAAGTAGTTTGAATCCCTTGAAATTGACTAAATCACTGAAGGAAATGGTAGGAAATATTGAAAGTGCTAAGATGTTGCGAGATGGAAAAATGATCATTTTCTGCAAAGACAGTAAACAACAAAAGGCTGCTCTAGGGATTAAGACTATTTTAGGGCAAAAGGTTACTAGTCAAGTTATGGGAGAAAAAAAATGGATGAGAGGAGTTATTACTGGAATACCAACGAATGTATCAATAGATACGATTAAGAAAAGCATTTCAGGAGCAAAAGTGATAGATGCGAGGAGGCTGAAATATACCCGAGACAAGGAGAGGATGGACAGTCTTTCTGTAATGGTTCATTTTGATGAAGAAAAATTGCCGGAAAGAGTGTTTTTAGGATTTATGAGCTATGTAGTTCGACCTTACATTCCACCCCCGCTGAGGTGTTTTAAGTGTCAAAAATATGGACATGTGGCTACAGTATGCAGAGGGAAGCAACGCTGTGCTAAATGTGGGGAGGATCATGAATATGGAAAGTGTGAGGAAGGTGTGAAACCTAAATGCTGCAACTGCGGGGGAGAACACAGTGCGGGGTATGGAGGTTGTCAGATCAGGAAAAATGCGGTCAAAGTTCAAAATGTTAAGATAACGGAAGGATTAACATATGCAGAGGCAATCAAGAAAGTTCAGATGAGAGAGAAAAAGGAAGTAACTGAAGAAACAGTTGCAGACTCGAAAAGGAGAAATGAGCGTCCGAATCAGGGAAAAGAAAACGCAGATAAGTTCATGACTGGTAAGTTGGCATTTGTTACGTTCATCGTAGAAGTAGTTAACTGCTCTGCACAGACTGAGTAGAACTGAAAGAACAAGAATAATCTTAAGAGCGGCAGAAAAGTATCTGAATGTAGAAGGAATTATAGTAGAACAGATAAATGAGAAACTGAAAATGCATGTTACTAACCCCCAGGCAGTATGTGGAGGTTCATAATGGTATTTTTAATCTTGCAGTGGAATGCAAGAAGTTTAATATCAAATGGACAAGAATTCAAAAAATGGATTGATGATTTTAAGGTTAAACCTCAAATAATATGTGTACAAGAATCGTGGTTAAAGCCTAATTTAAGCTTTGTGGTTCAAGGATATGAAGCAGTACGCAAAGATAGGAATGAAGGAAATGGAGGGGGAGTAATAACATTCATTAAATTAGGAGTAGCATATAGGGAGGTTAAAGTGAATGAGGAATACGAGTCAGTAGTGATTGACGTAAGAACTGGTAATCAGAATATAAGATTTATTGATTTTTATAATCCGTGTAAAAGATTAAATAAAGATCTGAAAAATATTGGAGGAGAGGGTAATTTTAACATAGTGTGGTGTGGTGATTTTAATGCTCATAGTACTTTGTGGGGAAGTGCAAATAATGACCAAAATGGGAATGTGATAGAAGAAATATTAGACTGTAGTGACCTAGTGTGCCTAAATAACGGGAGTATAACAAGATTAGATGTAGTTAGAGGAAGTAATTCAGTGTTAGATTTAACTATTGTATCTAATAATTTAGCCAGGCAATGTGAATGGGAAGTTTTATATCATAGTAATATGGGAAGTGATCATTACCTGAAACTAAAGTATGCCAAGAGGAGAAAATTATCAGTTGGAGGTTTAAAGCTGCAGATTGGGTTAAGTTCAAAGATGTATGTGAAGGTAAAATGATAAGTACACAATT
>NW_015637370.1:0-955 GCF_001515625.1 Sinocyclocheilus rhinocerous
AGGGATCATGAACCGGGGTGCAGATCTGCTGTCCAGGGGAAATCCACTTTATGGAGAGTGGAAGCTGAACACGGAAGTGGCCGGTCAAATTTAGAGCATATATGGCAGAGCGACAGTGGATCTGTTCGCGTCGCAGGACAATGCTCAATGCCCTCTGTTCTTCTCTCTGAAGGATCAGAGCGTGCCTCTGGGAATAGACGCACTGGCGCATGAGTGGCCTTGCACTCTCCTGTACGCGTTCCCACCGATAGCGTTGATATCCCCAGCCCTTCACAGAGTGAGGGAGGAGGGACTGAAAATGATACTGGTAGCTCCGTGGTGGCAAGGGAAATATTGGCTGGCAGAGATCATACATATGCTGTACGCAGAGCCATGGTCCCTGCCGCTGCGCAAAGATCTGCTGTCACAGACAGGGGGGAGATTTTTTATCCTCATCCAGAACGCCTGGCACTGTGGGCCTGGCCAGTGAGTGGCTAAATATGAATGCGGCTGGTCTGCCAGACAGTGTCATCATAACTATACAGAATTCTAGGGCCCTGTCCACTCGGTCACTCTATGAATGTAAACTGGGTGTGTTTGAGCGTTGGTGCAAGGCTAGACACGTAATCCCCTTTCAGTGTTCAGTGGCAGTTATTCTATATTTTCTGCAGGATCTGATAGATCAGGGTAAAGCGTTCTCAACCATAAAGGTGTTTCTGGCTGCGATATCTACCCGTCATGTAGGTTTTGATAACAAAACTGTTGGGCAGCATCCTTTGTTATGCCGGTTTATGAAGGGGTGCGTTGTGCTTTACCAGTCTCAAAACCGATTTCTCCTTTATGGGATCTGGTTCTGGTGCTTGATGCGCTTTCTGTGACTACATTTGAGCCACTGGACAAGGCTGACCTGAAATTATTGTCATTTAAGACGGCTCTGCTGTTAGCTTTGGCTTCAGCGAAGCGCGTAAGTGAAATT
>NW_015637371.1:0-556 GCF_001515625.1 Sinocyclocheilus rhinocerous
CCTATCTATCATATGTTGCTGCCTCCATTACTGTGCTATGCATTACATTATTAATAGCCTTATAGGACAGAACAAAAAACGCTATAAATAATCTTTCATTGCGCAAAGTATTATATAATATGAAAAGCTCCAATACAGAGCGGCACAAAGCGCTTATGCGCATCCCCTGCACAGAATGATGGGCTTGAAGCAACACGGAGTCACAGCGCGCAAATTCAAATTGTTTTGTCATAATATTAGCTCCATAAGCGCGCAGCTCCGCATCGAGAAGTTCAAAGCACAAAGGAAAGAGATATTGATGCGTAGTTTATTTAATCTGTGCGATAGTATATTGAGCCTTTTCTTTTAACAGTTTTAAATCTCAGTTACGGTGCGCTCTTGAAGAGTTTCATTGTTTTGACTGTCGTAACCAAACGCGACGCGCAGTTTGAATGCTGAATGGAGGATGACTGACAGCCGCAGCAGAGAGAAGAGTTCACGGGAACTTGAATTTAATGACTTAAATATTCACCTGTACCTCACACTGAACTATGGAACAGCTTCAGAACACTTGGAC
>NW_015637372.1:0-212 GCF_001515625.1 Sinocyclocheilus rhinocerous
ATTCTGCTGCGTGATACTGCGGAAGAACTGATGAAGGCACGGTTTTATCTTCGGCTGACCAATCAGCATAAAGGGGCATTTAATTCCCGCCCACGTGTAGAAATCGAATATTCAAGCTGTTTATTCATTTTTCCACCCATGAACGAAAAACGAAAATTTAAGCTGAATTTGAAAGGAGCCGTTTTCTCATTTTTCTACTTTCAATATTAAAT
>NW_015637372.1:381-487 GCF_001515625.1 Sinocyclocheilus rhinocerous
TTTTTTATTTAATATTGAAAGTAGAAAAATGAGAAAATGGCTCCTTTTTCGTTTTTTTTTCTTTTTTTTCCAAAAAACGAAAAACGAAAATTCAGCTTAAATTTTC
>NW_015637373.1:0-411 GCF_001515625.1 Sinocyclocheilus rhinocerous
CTAGATCTTCATATCATATGATAGATCTCCTCATTCTGAACAATTTAGCCTCTGGGACTAATGCTGTCAATCAAATCGTTCATTAAATAATCTCAATTATGTTAAAAACCTACTTTTGCGAACTAGTCCTAGGTTTTTCGCTCAATATCAATCAAACCACTGCAGCACAATTCTCTGGACTCTGTAGATCAATAATTATCAAAAATAAAAATATTTTGTCTTTTGATTAGCTGTAACAGGGTCATTTATAAAAGGGGTGTAGCCACACATACCCAAAAGCCTATAAAACCTAAATTAAAACTCAAAACTTTACAAAACTTTGTGAAAACATGCGACAGAAGACACTTAACAAGCATGCAAAGTTTAATGGAGATCGGAGCATAGTTGGCGCTATAACAGTTGAAAAGGCCT
>NW_015637374.1:0-981 GCF_001515625.1 Sinocyclocheilus rhinocerous
AGGGGGTCTGAATACTTTCCGTACCCACTGTATATATATTTATACAACATACAAAAAGTAGTTAAAACATAATAGAACATAAATTGTTTATTTTTTAAAACAAAGTGCTTATTCTTTAACAAAATATCAATCTTCATCTTTATGGCAGAAGATACAATACTGTACAATACAATCTTGAAGATACAGTACAATCTTCATATTTACAGTAACGGATTGTCACTTTAATCTTCATATTTACAGTAACAGATTGTCACTTTAAAAATGATGCGAGCCTTAGCTACAGCAAATGCTGTCACTATGTCCTCCATATCCAAAGACCTTCGTATGTTCCATTCAATTGAAATTAGTGCCAGTGCTGACAGCCTCTCTTGGTTCATTGTTGACCTGAATTATGTTTTTATGGGATGCACTTTTTGGGTTACAGAGCAGCATAACCAATATTGCATCATCAGGCAGGCGTGGCCTATTGGAGAATCTGCATAGGTCACCGATCATGCGCAGTTTGTTTGGGAAAAGCCATTTGCTTCAAATACCTGTCCTGATCGCTGGGGTTTCATGTCAGATTACATTCATACTGTTATAACTTCAAATACCTGTCTGTGATCGCAGGTGTTTCGTGTCAAATACCTTTTATATTCATATACAGTAACTTCAGATACCTGTCCTGATCGCAGGGGTTTCATGTCATAATACTGTTATAACTTCAGATACCTCTCCTGATCACTGGGGTTTCGTGTCAAATACCTTTAATATTCATATACAGTAACTTCAGATACCTGTCCTGATCGCTGGGGTTTCATGTCAAATACCTCTTATATTCATATACAGTAACTTTAGATACCTGTCCTGATCACAGGGGTTTCATGTCAAATACCTCTTATATTCATATACAGTAACTTCAGATACCTGTCCTGATCGCAGGGGTTTCCTGTCAAGTACCTCTTATATTCATATACAGTAACTTCAGATACCTGTCCTGAT
>NW_015637375.1:0-1395 GCF_001515625.1 Sinocyclocheilus rhinocerous
ATTAATACTTAAGTATTATAATACATTTGTATATCATTATAAAAACGTGTATATGTAAGAAATGTTGTCATCGATGATAAATAATCAAGTACAGTTTGTTGTAAATATAGCTCCACTTGATTCTGGCACTGTCACGATACTGTGTCGATGAATGCACGAAGATGAAGGAAAACAGTCTTTAATAAATCCACAGAGAGATAATTCCAAGGTAAGGGAAGACTGGTGACACATAACACCGACGAGACCCAACAAACTAACACAGAACAGACAGGAACTTAAATACACAGACCAAACTAGCATAATGACTAGACACACCTAAACTGAATGACGAAATCAAATCAAAAACCATGACAACTAACTAGACGGTGATAACGGTGCAAACAGAAAGTCCAAACACATGCCTTGTCCAAATACCCACACTTGCGGTCTTTGCACTTGACCACTTGACTACTTCTATGACGTATTTCCTGTATTTGGCCCAAGTGTTCAAGTGAGCATGAAGACCACAAGTGTGTGTCGAACTTTTCATTACCTGATGGGACACACTTGTAGTGTTGTAAAAATGCAAGTTTACATAGCTTTATTTTAAATACTTTGCATTTTAAAAGCAACTTTTAAATGTCTGTTCAGTAGTCCCTATAACATGGCATAATTTTAATTTGTGGTGCTTCTAATTAAGTGATAAAAAGCAGTTGCAAATGGTGTACAGAATAAATATCACCACTACTCATCTTTGCAACAATAAAACGTAAAAACAGTTTTTCTAATATTTAACTTACATTGGAAAGGTTTCCGTGACCTCTCGCAAGATCTCTGCAAAAAGTCTCACTATTTATTTCCAGAACATGATGCATGATGGGATACACTAAGCCTCGAATATGCTCCGGAGCGGATTTAGTGTGCGTTAAGGGCACTGCGCTTTGCTGTTTTAAGACCTGGGACAGTCTTGCGCACGCGCTCTCAAGTGGTCAAGACCGCAAGTGTGGGTTTTTTTGGGTACCGACCTCTGCATTTCTGATCTGCAAAGCTGGATTTGCTTCACCTGAATGTCACACATCTCATCGGAGAACCATTTGAGTACACAATTCACTCTCCTCAACTTATAATCAGAGAAAAGTTGTTCACTATACCAAAGACTATTTCTGACCCAGGAAAACCCTGTTTAATGTTTCAAGGCAGTCAGATAGAACAATCAACAGAAATGTTCACAACATTTATGAATTAGTTATGATTAATGTAGTAAATTTAAGGGAGCATTTCACCCAAAAATGTAAATTCTGTCATACTCTCTCACACGTTATTCCAGACCTTTATGATTTTATTTCTTCCATGAAAAAAAAGAAGAAATGGTTTGTCCATTGTAATGAAAGGCAATGGAAAACAAATCAAGCTCTA
>NW_015637376.1:0-260 GCF_001515625.1 Sinocyclocheilus rhinocerous
GAGCTCTCCATATCATAAGCGCGCACAGCCAGCGCGTCTGATGTTTAGTAGCGGTTTTTGGCACGGGCAAACCGGGCAGCCGCCCGGGGCGGCATTTTTTCATGATACATGGGGGGCGGCACGAGCAGTTAAAAAAATTAAAATCCTCTGCGCCGCCGCAAAGCGGTTTTCTATTATCTATCATTTCACTGTGTGGGGAATTGGCAAATTGTCGCCCCTGCTTGCTGAGAAGGTGCCGTGCACAGAAGCTGTGTGAGAAG
>NW_015637376.1:402-506 GCF_001515625.1 Sinocyclocheilus rhinocerous
ACGCTAATGGAATTAGTGGTCAGTCACACCTCGACTTTCTTCCAAATAACGCACAATTTTTTCATAATATTATAAATACAGGCCTATAGTTCCTGCACATTTTT
>NW_015637377.1:0-980 GCF_001515625.1 Sinocyclocheilus rhinocerous
ATAATGTATTACATTTTGGAAGTAACTTGCCCAACACTGGTTGTATATGGGTGTATATCGGCGCACAGTAGGTACAGTGCAGTTTTTTTTTTTTTTGCATTTTTTGCATTTGTCACATTTGAATAATTAAGATCATCAAACTCATTTTAATATTACACAAAGATAACCCGAGTAAACACAAAATGCAGTTTTGAAATAATTATTTCATTTATTAAGGGAAAAAAGCTGTCCAAACCTGCCTGGCACTACGTGAAAAAGTAATTGCCCCCTAAATATAATAAGTGGTTGTGCCACCCTTTGCAGCAACAACTGCAATCAAGCGTTTGCGATAAATGGCAATGAGTCTTTCACAGGAATTTTGGCCCACTCTTCTTTGCAGAATTGTTTTCATTCAGCCACATTGGAGGGTTTTTGAGCATGAATGGACTGTTTAAGGTCATGCCACAGCATCTCAATCGGATTTAAGTCTGGACTTTGACTTGGCCATTCCAAAACCTTAATTTTGTTTTTCTTGAGCCATTCAAAGGTGGACTTGCTGGTTTGTTTTGGATCATTGTCCTGCTGCATAAACCAAGTGCGCTTGAGCTTAAGGTCACAAACTGACGGCTGGACATTCTCCTTCAGGATTTTCTGATAGAGTGCAGAATTCATGGTTCCATCAATTATGGCAAGTCGTCCAGGTCCTGAAGCTGCAAAGCAGCCCCAGACCATCACACTACCACCACCATGTTTGACTGTTGGTATGATGTTCTTTTTATGAAATGCTGTGTTGGTTTTACGCCAGATGTAACGGGACACACACCATCCAAAAAGTTCAACTTTTGTCTCATCGGTCCACAGAATATTTGCCCAAAAGTCTTGGGGATAATCAAGATATTTTTTGGCATATGTGAGATGAGCCTTTGTGTTCTTTTTGGTCAGCAATGGCTTTTGTTTTGGAACTCTCCCATGGATGCCATTTTTGCCCAGTCTCTTTCTTA
>NW_015637378.1:0-712 GCF_001515625.1 Sinocyclocheilus rhinocerous
AAATGCTCTTCTTTTTAACTTTTTATTCATCAAAGAAAAAAAAGTAAAAAAATACTAAAAAAAATATGAAGCAGCACAACATTGATAATTCTAATAATAAATCAGCATATTAGAATGATTTCTGAAGATCATGTGACACTGAAGACTGGAGTAATTATGCTGAAAATACATTTGTGCATCACAGAAATAAATTACAGTTTAATGTATGTTAAAATAGAAAAACGTTATTTTACATCATAATAATATTTCACAATATTACGTTTTTTCCTGTATTTTTGATCAAATAAATGCAGCCTTGATGAGCAGAAGAAACTCCTGTAAAAAACAAATCGTTCTGATCCCAAACTTTTAACCGGTAGTGTATAAATATATATTTTACCAAATGTCGTGCATTAATAAAAACATTATTATTATTTTATTAAATACATATAGTATTGTTTTAATGTTTTTAATAAATATATGTGCATTATTTTCTTTATTTTTTCTTAAAATAAAAATGTATGAAAAGAATTTTAGATATAAAAATATACTGACAGTGTGCTAATATACAGCCATATCGCACTGCTACTCGTGTGATATTGCGTTTATACAACAGTTTGTTGTATGTAAATACATAAGCAACAACAACGGAGTGTCTTTAAAACCCCTGAACTACTCCGCCATAAGATGGCGACAAGAGACTGTTTTTCTGAGTGAATCAGCAGTAAAGACT
>NW_015637379.1:0-652 GCF_001515625.1 Sinocyclocheilus rhinocerous
TGGTGAAGTGACGATTTGCAAGCGGTGCTCGTACACCTGAAATCCTGTCGCTTGTGTGTGCACAGCTATTCATAGCATTTATAAAAAATTATAAATGGCATATATAAATATAACGCACGCAATAAAGTGAGCCACGTGACTTCTCTCCTGTTTTATTCTCTCACACACACACACATACACAACATAAGCCTGCACTTCAGAAATGTGTCAGCATTTAAAAGTCATTAGTCATCACCAGTAGCAAAAGTCATCCATTTTTGTCTGGAGAGTTTTATTAGTTTTGAAGACACTTTTGATGTACATCCGGGTGTTTCTCATGTTGGCTATTGATGCCGAACTAAGAGTGGGGTGTGAGCGCTATAAAGAAAAATTTATTTAGATTTAGAATAATAATGGGGTGACAACTTGTTGATATGAGTGCAATATTTCCAAAAGAAAGTTCAATGAATTAAATAAATGAAATTAATAAATATAAGAAAATACATTACAAATGAAATCTCTCTCTTTCTTGCCAGCCTCACTGTACAGTCGCAGTAGGTGTCTGCCTAGTTTGCCTGTAAGCACGCGCCGGCCCCGGTTAAATGGCACACAGTCTTCTGTTTTGAGGGCATTTTGTTCAATATGCTTTGTGTTTTGCAGAGTTCAGTATAAA
>NW_015637379.1:807-1289 GCF_001515625.1 Sinocyclocheilus rhinocerous
ATATTTATTTGCATACGTTTTAGAAATATTAAAATGCAGTTTAATCTATTTTAATGCACTTCAAATAAGCATGTTGTGGATACAAATGTACAAATGCACTTTAAGTATATTTTTAATACATTCAATAGTTTGTCTTTTCCACCTGGGAGCACACAGACAAACCCATTACATTTCAAAGGGATAATGTATATGAAAATGTCAGTAAAATCATAAAAATCTATGATCGTAATACAGAATCAATCGTTCTGACAGTAATTGTGTAAGAATATAAATCTTTCTGTGGGTCGAATGTAAAGCATCACGTCCAGACAGACAGCAGAACTGAATCTGTTCAGTTTGATTGACAGGAATCATATATTACACCTAAATATGATTATCATATTAAAACACTGACTCATTCACAGAAGTATAATATTTCTGTTGACTGTAATGATATTGTGTTATTAGTGTCTGTGTTGATCAGTGTTGTGTGTGATTGTGTT
>NW_015637380.1:0-639 GCF_001515625.1 Sinocyclocheilus rhinocerous
TCGCATCTCATCTCGGCGAAGTGCCAGCTCCAGTCTCCACAAGCCATCACGTCAGCGTGAGCACGCCTTCGCTAGCGGCGCAGACCTGCCCGCAACCCTTGCCTCACACCTCTCCGTACCCCCTTCCCTACCCATGGCCCGCAGCCCCGCCGTCCATCTCCAGCGCGAGCGTGCCTCCGCTAATGGCGCAGGCCCCGACGCCCGCCATTCCCCCTCTCCTTTTTCCTCCTTTTTCTTCCGCTCCCGGAACTGTCCCTAGCGCGAGCATGCCTCTGCTAATGGCGCAGGCCCCGACGCCCGCCATTCCCCCTCTCCTTTTTCCTCCTTTTTCTTCCGCTCCCGGAACTGTCCCTAGCGCGAGCATGCCTCTGCTAATGGCGCAGGCCCCGACGCCCGCCATTCCCACTCTCTTTCCTCCTTTTTCTTCCGCTCGCGGAGCTGTCCCAATCACGAGCATGCCTCCGCTAATGGCGCAGGCCCCGACGCCCACCATTCCCCCTCTCTTTTTTCCTCCTTTTTCTTCCGCTCCCGGAGCTGTCCCAAGCGTGAACATGCCTCCGCTAATGAGGCAGGCCCCGATGCCCGTCATTCCCACTCTCTTTCCCCCTTCCTATTCCGTCCCCGGAACTGCCCCAAGCG
>NW_015637381.1:0-585 GCF_001515625.1 Sinocyclocheilus rhinocerous
CACTTTCTCTCTTTCTGCAACTTGTGTGAATGCGTGTGTTTGTGTGTTAGATTAGTTTAAATGTCTTATATTTATCCAATAAAGCCTTATTCATATTGAAAAGAGAAGTATCTTGTGTTTTGTGCTTACAAGTTAATGTCTTAAACTGCCGATCTTGTTACTGTGCTAATAAATAGTGTTTGTTTTATATTTTGGATATAAATATCCATTGCAGAATTGATGTCATACGGCTCGTTCACGGAATCGCTGGCCGTCTCAGTGATCAGCCATAAAACAGTGATTCTGTCCAAATTCCCTATAAAAGCTTAAATGATTCCCTTTGAGCTAAATTGACCTGTTTCCCTTACAAAGATGAGTTACAGAGTGAGCTAAATTGACGTGTCTAATGAGGAGATGGCGAGTAAGGACCAGCAACTTCATCCTTGCGACACCGACTCAGAAAACACTAGTTTATTAGTAAATAATTCAAATATTTCCTTACTATTTCTCCCTGACATTCATGGTAATTACTTGATTACTAAAAAGTCGGGGCCGGGCTAAAAATGCAGGGCTCTACCGTTCATGCTCATCGAAACAGCAAAGTCC
>NW_015637382.1:0-157 GCF_001515625.1 Sinocyclocheilus rhinocerous
TGTGGGAGCCCCTGCCAAGTGTGCTTCATTGGGTCCTGCCCTGAGTAGGCTCTGGTTTAGTCTTCCTAACAGACAACGTGGGTCTGAGGGCCGTCGTTTTCAATAGGAGACTTCAGCTATGAGGGTCCTGATGCTGTGGCTCAGGACCTCGGAGGGC
>NW_015637382.1:356-483 GCF_001515625.1 Sinocyclocheilus rhinocerous
GGTGCTAAGAGGCTCGCCACCTCCGCGGAGGTCTCTAGAGCAGCCGGTTCGGTTGTCCCCTGCCGGTCCGCCGTTACAAGGTACCGAGCTAGCTGCTCTCATTACACCAGAGATCAGTCTCGAGAGA
>NW_015637383.1:0-249 GCF_001515625.1 Sinocyclocheilus rhinocerous
ATCTCCGCAGTATGCGCCTGTATGCATGTTTCATATGGATTACATGATCTGAGAACATTTGTTTTCTATTTGAATTTTTTCGATTTAAAAGTTTCACTCTCTAGGCCTGTATATATATTTTTCATGTCTGTAATAAGGCAAGCATACACGGAGTTTCGAATGACGCGCTCAAGTTCACAGAGTCCGAGACAGCAGAAAGCGCATCCTGTTTGCTTTCATTATTTTACAAAAGCGCAACGTTTCGTTGTT
>NW_015637383.1:583-945 GCF_001515625.1 Sinocyclocheilus rhinocerous
AGATGATAAGCCATATTTGAGGTCGATGAATGTTAGGAGAGCATATGGATGTCCTGCCCGATGTACTATATTACTACATAGACCAGCCGTTAACGATTTGTCTGTCACAGACTGCGAGATTTTGCCACTTCATGTGGAATTTGTTTTTTCTGCGACTAAGCGACTAATAACATTTTGGTAATATGCATATAAACAGCCTTTTAATTAGCAGAGTAGAATAATCATGGCTGATAGTAAGACATGCAAACATAAAAGAAAACCAAACTGGATACAGCTATATATTACTGAACAGCTATACATTAAGGATATAATCAAACATTTGGAGTTGGGATAACCTCCAAACCAAAGCAGATACCTTTTTA
>NW_015637384.1:0-598 GCF_001515625.1 Sinocyclocheilus rhinocerous
ACATAAAGATTATCGTATGATTGCCGTTTGTCACGGAATCGCATGGCTCATTCCCGTTGAGGACCAATGTTGGCTGATGCAATACTAGATTGCGATTGCGCGGCGCTGTGAAGCACTCCACAGAATGAAACGCCATTCCGCCAAAATAAAAGTCCCCGCGATAGAGAAAAGAGCGCTTCTGTGCGTCTGCATTAATGAGCCTTTTGCACACTGGTATTCCCAGGCAGTCTCCCATCCAAGTACTAAACAGGCCCAACCCTGCTTAGCTTATAAGGAAATGTCAGCTTTTTTATTTTTTTTTTTTGCAATAGCACTTAGTATTTGCTTGGATGTGTTGTCTAATAATTGGTCTTCAGTGTTAGACTTTGAGAGAAAAGCCTATGGATAGTTTGTGGGGGATGCACAAATATATTGTAATACACACACACACACAAAGAAAAAAAAATCATATAGACTTGCGAACCCAACCATGCATACACAGAAAAACAAAACAAAAACAAAACAACTCAAACTTGCAAGTACAACCATGAACATGCAAACAAACAATACACTTTTCACTCACAAATATTAATAAATCACACTCACTCAAATCACCTCT
>NW_015637385.1:0-161 GCF_001515625.1 Sinocyclocheilus rhinocerous
GATTCATGGTGTACTTGCTTATTATATCAATTTTGTAAATTTTGAACACAAAAAAAGTTACGGACTGCAACTTTAATATTGTGAAATATTATTACAATTCAAAATAACAGTTTCTCTTTTAATATACTTTAAAATATAATTTATTCCTGTGATGGCAAAGC
>NW_015637385.1:399-1133 GCF_001515625.1 Sinocyclocheilus rhinocerous
ACTGGTAGGAGACCCGGAAGGACCACGCTGCTGACACAGAAACATAAAAAAGTCAGATTGGAGTTTGCCAAATGTACAGGAGGAAACCAAAAATCTCCTGGGAGAATGTCCTGTAGACAGATTAAAATATAGCTTTTTGCTAAAGCACGTCATTCTACTGTCTTCAGAAAATGAAATGAGGCCTTCAGAGAAAAGAGCGCTGTCCCTTTTCTGGGTTACTTTGCAACCTCAGGCACTGGATGTCTTGACTGTGTGCATGGCATTATGAAATCTGAAGACTACCAAATAATTCTGGGGTGCAATGGAGGGCCCAGTGTCAGAAACCTGTGTCTCCAGCAAAAAAGCATGTTTCAAAAAGCACCCAAAAATGGTTTAGGACAAAGCACTGGAGAGTTCTGAAGTGGCCAGTAATGAGTCCAGATCTAAATCCCATAAAGCACCTGTGGAAAGATCTCAAACCAGTAATGAGGCCAGATCTAAATCCCATAAAGCACCTGTGGAGAGATCTCAAAACATCAGTCGGGAGAAGTAACCCTTCAAATCTGAAAGACCTGGAGCAGTTGGCAAAAGAAGAGTGGTCCAAATTTCCAGTAGAGAGCTGTCAGAAACTCACTGATGGTTAAAGGAAGTGATTGATTTCAGTTATTTTTTCCAAAGGGTGTGCTGCCAAATATTAAGTTGAGGGTGTCAATAATTTTGTCCAGTCCATTTTTTTGAGTTCTGTGTAGAATGTC
>NW_015637386.1:0-353 GCF_001515625.1 Sinocyclocheilus rhinocerous
CATTGTTGTGGCAGAAAGAAAAGCAGTGCCACACTTGCGCAGCGTTTAACATGGGAAGGCAGAGCAAAGTAAGCTTGCTCTGTCCACCCCACATCTAACTTTCTTTTCAGCATATCATGATGGAGCTGATTCTGTGTCAAAAGGATAAAATATTGTCTTTCTGACTGTTAACATAAAAAAGTGGGTTGAGTGTTTTCCAGGTCAAAAGGCCTATGTTACTGAGTAAGATAGGCCTACCTATTATCAAGTGATATAGTGGAACTCAGTTTATAAAACAAAGAGATAACTGAATTAGCAAATTGTTAAGAATAAATTTGAAAAACAAAAAACAAAAACAGAGTAAGGATGCAAAT
>NW_015637386.1:446-524 GCF_001515625.1 Sinocyclocheilus rhinocerous
TCAAAAAAGGGGCCAGGACAGCCCTCAACCAACATTAAATTTCCACAGGTCACACCAAGAAGGATGACTGGCCAGATG
>NW_015637387.1:0-1185 GCF_001515625.1 Sinocyclocheilus rhinocerous
ACACACACACACACACGCGCACGCACACGCACGCGCGCGCGATCTCTCCGTACAACACTCAAACAGTGGCAACGTTTTTTTTTTTTTTTTAAATGCGTGATTTTGAACAGATGTAAACAATGGCAGGAGGCTTAAAAGTATAGACGTGATACCAGCTAAATTTAATTATTGTACTAAATCGCAGACAAGTACAGTATGTACTTTAGACTGCTATTCCTCACTCTGTGAAGTAACGTGAGGGAGGAAACTAGTTGACGTTAGCTAGTTAATTAGCCATGTTATCTGCCTCGGTAGCAAGCCAAATAGTATTTATTTCAACACTGAAACAAACGGCGGGTGGGTCTCTGTCTTGATCGGGGGTGAAAGAGGGAGAAATTAAGATGACACAGATATATAGTTTATGTTCGACTTGGAAGTATTTATTTAGCGATCGGCGCTAAAACGTCATCTGTACGGAACATGGTTAGTCTACGTTACCCGAAAAATTCCCATACGACAGACTTCGTCTTTTTCGACGGGGGAAAAAGTTCCAGGGATTCATCTCCTTCGGCCATCCCACACACAGGTGACTCGAGATCACGTTTCAGGACCAGTGTTGCCAACTAATTTTCAGGGAAAGTTGCTAAAAGAAGGTTGATTTGTTGCTAAAAGTTGCTAAATGACGTCGTTACGTAATCACGACGCAAAATGGTGTCACTACATCATCTCAGCAAAAAATATGTTAATTTAGATTTGTACATAAAGTAATATAAATGCATAATATAATATTAAAATGTAAATAACTATTTTTAAATACATTGAGTTTTTGAAAAATTAAATTATAATTAAAATTTTTTATTAGCTAATAAAACTACACATTCTGAATTATATTTTTAAGCAGTGTATTAGTAGTTAGTATGCTCCACTCTAGGAAAAGTCTGTAAAATGGGGCACTTGTTACGGGGCGAACGAGACGTGCGGATCCATCCGCAAAGCTTTTATTTAGAGGAGTGGTTTTATAAAACAGGCAAGGTTCTGACAATGGCAAACAGGTATATTGAGGGCAAGACCATAGACTGTATAAAAACATGGACGTAGTGTCTGTGACGTCACCCGTAGATTTCTGAAGAGCGTTTTTGAAGCTCAAAAGTGGGCGGAGCCGGCTGTCGCCATCTTGGCAGCGTGTCACCGCGCGTCACTCCCGGA
>NW_015637388.1:0-193 GCF_001515625.1 Sinocyclocheilus rhinocerous
CCGAGTTATTCTGTCATGTTTTCTCCCTTTCTTTCCAAACCGCGAGAAAACGCCAGTCTCCCTTCTCTGCAGTATGCGATATATCCGCTCAACCAATCACAGCGCACCATTCCACGCACTCTAGACAGTAATGGCAGTGCTTTGAATACACCCGGCATCCTAGTTTTCCTCATCTACTTTGTACTTTGTGATC
>NW_015637388.1:438-572 GCF_001515625.1 Sinocyclocheilus rhinocerous
AGCTTGTCGTTGTAAGTGTTTTTATTAATGCCATTTATGTTTTTGTTAATACAGCACATAGCACTAGTCAACTAAATGCATGTAATGCCCTTTTGGAAGTTGAATGTAAGGGAAATGTCATTTTGGAATTTCTG
>NW_015637389.1:0-232 GCF_001515625.1 Sinocyclocheilus rhinocerous
TGCGATTGCCGTTATTATTGAATTTCATTAGTCCCAGTTATGATTAAGCGCAGATGTTCATGGAAAAGTGAGAAAGACACGACAGTTACAATATATTATGATTGTTAAAAAAGAAAAAAGACATCTAACCATCATAACCAAATTAGGCTACATTTATTGTCATATTAAAAATCTCAATACACATCATTAGATATGACATTAAGCACAACTTGTGTAGATTTATTTAGTAAAA
>NW_015637389.1:242-582 GCF_001515625.1 Sinocyclocheilus rhinocerous
TCCGGGATGGGGTGCCCTCTAGCGAAGCTCACGGGCACTCCAGCTAGAGATCATGACAATATTTGTATAATTTAACCATTTAATCAATATCTCAGCATGCGTTAATTTTGTGTCGCTAGACATTTGCATCACTAAGGCTAAATTATGCCTAAGTCTTTCTTTGGCCTGAGCTCTGGAAGTGATCTGTTAATTCTGCTAACCTTTAATTAAAACTGAAACTAAAACTGAAACTAAACTATATAAAAACTAAATAAAAATGTGTTCAAAAAATAAAAACTAAACTAAAACTAACAACAATATGAATGAAACTAATAAAAACTAAACTGAATTGTATAGCAAA
>NW_015637390.1:0-583 GCF_001515625.1 Sinocyclocheilus rhinocerous
CCGTTAGCGTTAGCCGCGCTTACGCTAACGATTAACTACGCAGACTCGCGATGCTTATTTCAATCCGACATTCAAATTAAAATATATCATATTTATAACAGAAGCTCTAAATATAAAATGTAATTGAATCTTACCTGCTTGAACTCTTTCATTAGATCTGGGTGTCGGTCTTTGAGGTGTTTTATTAAGTTGGATGTGTTTCCTCCTTTTGAGAGAAAACTTCGATGGCATCGTTTGCAAATTGGTTTTTGTTGATCTATGATGTTCCCCTGGTCATCAGCCGCAAATCCTGATGCTCCCCTGGTCATCAGCCGCAAATCCAAAATATTTCCATAAATGGCTTTTTCCTCCTTTCCTGTCAACAAGTGGATTCAGAGCCACCGCATCAGCAGCTCCACCGGTCGCCATGTCTCAGTGCTTTAATAAAGAGAGCACATCTGCGCATCTTCCGGATAGCGCATCAAGAACCGGGTTGACCGGGTACTCGGTACCACCGGTACTTAAGAAAACATGGTACCGTAACTTTTTAATTGTTTTAGTACCAACTTGGTACCGAAGTACCGGGTCTTTTGACAACACTAGT
>NW_015637390.1:1127-1228 GCF_001515625.1 Sinocyclocheilus rhinocerous
AGAAAAAAAAAAAAGACTTTATTCAACAATTCGTCTCCTCTGCATCATCTGACGTAAAACAACGTATGCTGTTCTGTGTCAGCTGCATCATGCCGGATCTG